>NW_026112324.1:0-77500 GCF_024679095.1 Eriocheir sinensis | reverse complement strand
ACGCCCTGGCTGACACATCTTCGCCTTTCCCTTCTCCTCCTCCTCCTCCTCCTCCTCCTCATTCTGTTCTTATTATTCTATCTACATTCTTATCTTCAACATCTGTCCTTGTCCTTCATATATTGTTCCTTTCTCTTATTTCTCCACTTTCTTCTCTGGCTCTCTGTTCTCCCTTTCATTCGCTTTCTCGTACACTCCGTCTCTCCACCCGTCTATTATGTCTATTACGTCTATCCACCTTTTTGTTCTCTGTCCCTGCTTCCTCCTCTTTCTCTTATGTGTCTCTCTCGTCCCTTCTTTCCTCCCTCCACCCCTCTGTTTTTGCCTTCTCTCCACTCTTTCCTCCAACGCCAACCTCCTCCTCCTTTCCTCTTTTCGCTCTCTCCTTTCCTTCCTTTATCTCTCTGGTCTTTCTTTTCCTTTATCTTTCTCACCCCACCTTTATATTGGGAAGACTATAGATGGCAAGAAGGCAATGGGTGCATATGAAATGTCAGGTCAAGTACTGATTTCTATTTTTTTTTTTCTATACTTTTCTATCTAACTGTCTATCTGTCTGCTTGTCATTGTGTCCCTTGATCTGTTTAGTTCTCTATTCCGTCTTCTATATATCTACCTAAACACTTCTATCGTTTTTTTGTTTTCTCTATTCCTTTCTTTCCAATATATTTCTATTGAACTATTTATCTCCCTGGCAATCTATCTATCTATGTATCTATCTATCTGTATGTTACTATTCAACCTTCTACTTAATTATTTGTATCTATTTATCTGCCGCTAATATTCCTGCATGGAGGAAAAACAGCCGAGTATGAGGAGCTGAAGGGAAAGAGGTGCAGGAAAATGTTTATGCGCCATTCTATTTATCTCTCACTTTCGTACATTTGGTTTCATAGTATTGTTTCAAATTCATGCAAGTGTGATGCAAGAATTTTCCCAGAAAGACGATGGCGGTCTCAGCTTTTTTTAGATAATGAATGGCGTGGTCAGGAAACCGGGCGAGAGCGAGGTGAGTGAAGTCGTCGGTTTGGGACGAGCTGGGCACAGCCACGGCCGATGCGGGGGCGGCTGACACCCCCGGCACGAGGCAGCGGGATGGGGGACGCGCGCTCTGGCATGTAACTCTGAATGTAAAACTCTGTGATTCAAATATTACCTTCAGGACGATTTACTCATAGATAGAAAGGTTTTAAGTAATGTAAGAAATGTAAGAAATGCAAGTCCAGACAGCGAACTCAAGGCCCGGGTCTAAGGCCTGTCACAGGCTTTTGTGAGAAATCTTGCCCGAACAGGCACTGGTTCATTCGTCTGTAACATCTTCGGCTGTGTTTTCCATCTCGTCATTCATGCCAATGGCATCTTCATCACTGACATTTTCAATTGTCTCTTCTATCTCGTCATTCATGCCAATGGCATCCTCATCACTGACATTTTCAATTGGCTCTTCTATCTCGTCATTCATGTCAATGGCATCTTCATCACTGACATTTTCAATTGGCTCTTCTATCTCGTCATTCATGTCAATGGCATCTTCATCGTTGACATTTTCAATAGGCTCTTCTATCTCGTCATTCATGCCAATGGCATCTTCATCACTGACATTTTCAATTGGCTCTTCTATCTCGCCATTCATGCCAATGGCATCTTCATCACTGACATTTTCAATAGGCTCTTCTATCTCGCCATTCATGTCAATGGCATCTTCATCACTGACATTTTCAATTGGCTCTTCTATCTCGTCATTCATGTCAATGGCATCTTCATCACTGACATTTTCAATTGGCTCTTCTATCTCGCCATTCATGTCAATGGCATCTTCATCACTGACATTTTCAATTGTCTTTTCTATCTCGTCATTCATGTCAATGGCATCTTCATCGTTGACATTTTCAATAGGCTCTTCTATCTCGCCATTCATGTCAATGGCATCTTCATCACTGACATTTTCAATTGGCTCTTCTATCTCGTCATTCATGTCAATGGCATCTTCATCACTGACATTTTCAATTGGCTCTTCTATCTCGTCATTCATGTCAATGGCATCTTCATCACTGACATTTTCAATTGGCTCTTCTATCTCGCCATTCATGCCAATGGCATCTTCATCACTGACATTTTCAATAGGCTCTTCTATCTCGTCATTCATGCCAATGGCATCTTCATCACTGACATTTTCAATAGGCTCTTCTATCTCGTCATTCATGTCAATGGCATCTTCATCACTGACATTTTCAATTGGCTCTTCTATCTCGCCATTCATGTCAATGGCATCTTCATCACTGACATTTTCAATTGTCTTTTCCATTTCGTCATTCATGTCAATGGCATCCTCATCACTGACATTTTCAATTGGCTCTTCTATCTCGCCATTCACGTCAATGGCATCTTCATCACTGACATTTTCAATTGTCTTTTCCATTTCGTCATTCATGTCAATGGCATCTTCATCACTGACATTTTCAATTGTCTTTTCCATTTCGTCATTCATGTCAATGGCATCTTCATCACTGACATTTTCAATTGTCTTTTCCATTTCGTCATTCATGTCAATGGCATCTTCATCACTGACATTTTCAATTGGCTCTTCTATCTCGCCATTCACGTCAATGGCATCTTCATCACTGACATTTTCAATTGTCTCTTCTATCTCGTCATTCATGTCAATGGCATCTTCATCGTTGACATTTTCAATTGTCTCTTCTATCTCGCCATTCATGTCAATGGCATCTTCATCGTTGACATTTTCAATTGTCTCTTCTATCTCGTCATTCATGTCAATGGCATCTTCATCGTTGACATTTTCAATTGTCTTTTCCATTTCGTCATTCATGTCAATGGCATCTTCATCGTTGACATTTTCAATTGGCTCTTCTATCTCGTCATTCATGTCAATGGCATCTTCATCGTTGACATTTTCAATTGTCTTTTCCATCTCGCCATTCATGCCAATGGCATCTTCATCGTTGACATTTTCAATTGTCTTTTCCATTTCGTCATTCATGTCAATGGCATCCTCATCACTGACATTTTCAATTGGCTCTTCTATCTCGCCATTCACGTCAATGGCATCTTCATCACTGACATTTTCAATTGTCTTTTCCATCTCGTCATTCATGGCAGTGGCATCCTCATCGTTGACATTTTCAATTGTCTTTTCCATCTCGTCATTCATGCCAATGGCATCTTCATCACTGACATTTTCAATTGTCTTTTCCATCTCGTCATTCATGGCAGTGGCATCCTCATCGTTGACATTTTCAATTGTCTTTTCCATCTCGTCATTCATGCCAATGGCATCTTCATCACTGACATTTTCAATTGGCTCTTCTATCTCGTCATTCATGCCATTCAGCCTTGTGCTCTCCTGTTCCTTCCTCGCCATTTCTTGTGCCTGGATAACCCTATGCAGGGCGGCAGCTTCCTGGCGTGTTTTCTGGAGGGAGGAGGCAAGGAGAGCATTTTCCAGCCGGAGGTGTTCGCCGGCCCTTCGGTCCCTCTCCAGGGCAGCACGCAGCGGGAACGTTTCGTCCAGCAGTCCTGTGTGCTGCCGCTGAAGGGCGGCATGATCCTCCTCCAGGGTGGCGTACTGGGTGGCGAAGACCAAGTGCCTGCCCAGCAGCTCCTGGTGGAGCTCCTGCAGCTGGAGGAGTCTCTGGCCCTGGGATTCCAAGGCCTTCCTCCAACTGTCCTGCTGCTGCAGGAGGCTTGTGAGGACCTCCTGATGTGCGTAGCTCCTGCCCCGAAGGGCGACGGCGTCCTGGAGGCATAACCGGGCTATGCCCAGCAGCCTGGTCCTCTCTGACGCGTACGGACTTGTCGGGAAAAGGGAGGACCCGTCCGGGCGTGGGACGTCGCCCTTGCTGTCCTCATCATTGGCAAGGCCCACGGGTGCAATGACCCAGGACTCCTGGGCCAAGGTGGTCATCCATGACCAGCAGAGGAGGGCGAGGACCTGAACTAGACGCATAATGAAAGAGCAAGTGGAGCAACTGGAAATGAAAATAAGTGAGTGAGAGGGTGAGAAACAGAGAGAGCGAAAGAGGGATGCGTGCCTGACACCGAAGACCGCATGAAAATAGGGCGATTTTGTGGAGAAGAACTGTAGGGGAACAAAATAGACTTCAAGAAATGAGGAAAGATAAGTGAAGGATATGGGAGAGGGAGAGAGGAGGCAGTGTATAGAAGAAATAGGGAGATGGGAAGGAGAGAGACTTCTAACTTACTTCAGACACACCAACACACGACCTGGTCGGGCCGGCACACCTGTCCAACGCTTACCTGTCTGTCCTTCGTTTTCTTCCTCCAATCTTCTGTTCTTCCATTTATCTTCTCATCTCTCCATCTCTCCCTCCTCCTTTCTCCATCTCTTCCTTCGTTCCTCCTTTCCTCTCCATCCTCCTTTTCTCCCTCCAATTCTTTTCTCTCCTCTCCTCTCCTCACGCCCTCCTTTCTTGGCAAATTTCACAGTCCCGCAAAAGAATAGCGTCGGACATTAATACTCTCTTGTTAAATCCGCAAAAATGATTCCGCGTTGGCTGCGTCCGGGAAAAGCTTTTGATATACCGACGCCCGTAAACTGGGGGAAGATGTGTATTAGCGTTGATCTCTCTCTCTCTCTCTCTCTCTCTCTCTCTCTTTCATTTTTTTTTCTTTCACTGTCTTTCTCTTCCTTCCATAAATGTTATCTCTTGTTCTTTTTCTTAATTCTTGTTCATTTCTTTACTCATTCTTTTTTTATTTCTTTTAAATGTTTCATTTTCTTTGATCACTTTCTTTTCTGTTTACTTACTTCATGGTCTTTCTTTCTTCCTTCCTTCCTTCCTTCTCTCAGTCATTCCTACCTTTCTTTCTTCCTTCATTCATCTCCTTCTTTCTTTCTTCCTTCCTTTCTTTATTTTTCTCTTTCTTTACTCCGCCCATCTACACAAAGGCTGTCTCACACACACACACACACACACACACACACACACACACACACACACACACACACACACACCTGGACTAATTTAGAGGCAGGTATGCACGCCTCTCATCACCAGGTGTACGCTGCCGACCTTCCTTTCTTCCTTCCTTCCCGCGGCTATTGTATTGAAATGAGCGGCCCCACCACAGACCCCATCCCTGCCGCCGCCCCAAACATCCTCCTTATATCTATCCTCTTGCTTCCCTTATTAATCGTCTTTGTCCTCGTCGGTGTCTTTTACTGGTCTTTGTTTTCACCCTCGTCAGACTCCCTTTCTTATCCTGCTACTTGTCTTTCTATTCGTCCTCGTCCTCTACCTCGTCAGCGTTCTCTTACTCTAGTCATCGTTTTCAATCTTTGGCTACATCTTTTCCTCGTTAGACTATTTCACCCTCGTCCTCGTCTTCGTCCTCGCATGCGTTCCCGTTTTCATCCTCATCAGCCTTCTTTTTGTCCTCCTCCTCGTCCTCTTTTTTCTCTTCTACCTACTTCTGCTCCTCTGCTCTTTCTGCTCCTCTTCTTCCTCCTCTCTGTTCTCCTGTCCTTCCTTCTACTTCTCTTCTCCCTATTTTTTATCCTGTTCCCCTTCTACTCTTCCTTTTATGCTCTTCTACTCTTCCTCCTAGTCTCCTCTCCCTATTTCTGGTCCTGCTGTTTCTCCTAATCCTCGTTGCTTTCTTTCTGTTCTCCTGTTACTTCTCCTCTAGTTTCTCCTACTTATTTTGCTTCTTCTTCTTCTTCTTCTTCTTCTTCTTTTTCTTCTACTCTTCTTCTTCTTCTTCTTCTTCTTCTTCTTCTTCTTCTTCTTCTTCTTCTTCTTCTTCTTCTTCTTCTTCTTCTTCTTCTTCTTCTTCTTCTTCTTCTTCTTCTTCTTCTTCTTCTTCTTCTTCTTCTTCTTCTTCTTCTTCTTCTTCTTCTTCTTCTTCTCCTACTTCTTCTTCTCCTACTTCTTCTTCTTCCTCTTCTTCTTCTTCTTCTTCTTCTTCTTCTTCTTCTTCTTCTTCCAAATCGTCCTTGTCGCCCTCGTCGTTCCTGCTAGTTATCTCCTTCCTCTCCTCCTTCCTCTTTCCCCCTCGCCCCTCTCCTCCTCCTTCTCCTCCTCGTCCATATCAAATTAACACACGGGTCATTTATAACTTCAAAGAGGCCATTACTGTTCTCAAAAGCACCGGAGGAAAAAAACTTACAATGACGATTACTTTTGTCTTTCAATATCAAATAAATACCAGACGCGGAGGCATTTATTTATACACGGGCGAATCGGAATCACTTTGAGAATCACAACAATAAATAGAAGCGAGGAGAAGCTGTACCCAGGATGTCATGGTGGCCGCGTTGTTAGTACGTATATATCGAATGGAATCGTGGGCTGTATTTTTTTCATCATTTATTTCTTTAACTGTTGCTACTTGGGCTTCGTGGAGGAATGTGTGATTGGTAAAGGAGGATATTCGCAAAGGAACATATGACTAGCAAAGGAACATATCATAACATACCTATTTATTGATGTGTTTTAGTTGCACTCCATTATATATCAGTGGCCAGGAGAAAACCTAAACATACATATACCACGGGGCTACATAATTATCACATTCCTGCTCTCCGATATCAAACGTTGGATCGTTACCAAGTTAAAGAATCAGTACTAAGGATCTGAGGAGCTGAGGGCGAATCGTGACCCAGACAATGAGCTACGATGACTGCTCGCCCTCGACCTCCTGATAACATATAACGATCCAAATTCTCATAACTAAATTTAGGTGTTTTGTGGTATAAAAATAGACCGAGGACATTATGAGTAAAAGACGGAGTTAGAATGCTGATCAAGATTTTCCTAATTACCAAATATACGTGTTCTGTGGTATTAAGAAAGACATTATAGGTAAGAGAGGGGAAAATTCCCGCATCAAACTGCCCTAGTAATAAGTACCAGAGAGTAATTTTAATCCTCCCTATTACAAGAGCTAAGGTTATAGGGAGGAGGAAAGACCGTCCGAGGGAGGCTGACGACCGGTATGTATGAGTGTTATCTTCAACACTAATGACTGCCGACGAAACGAATTATTAGTTGCCTTCATTACATTGCCAATCATATTATTAAATACATATGATAGAAAATTCTCTCTCTCTCTCTCTCTCTCTCTCTCTCTCTCTCTCTCTCTCTCTCTCTCTCTCTCTCTCTCTCTCTCTCTCTCTCTCTCTCTCTCTCTCTCTCTCTCTCTCTCTCTCTCTCTCTCTCTCTCTCTCGTCACGCTATCTTCGCAGCACGAAACACTTTTTCTGTCACTCTTATAATATTCTGGTTATCCACGTCTTGTAACTGAAAAATAATGAATAGATTAGGGCAAGGTCTGCAACATGCTGTGCCCGATTATCATCCTTACCCGACCCTTTGGTCCCGACAAACGATACTACACGGCCTCTGAAACTCACAAGTGGCACGACCCAGGAACTGCCGGCGGGCCAGTTCACGCCGCAGGATAGACGGGCCAGGTGGCAGCACGCGTCTCGGGGTCAGGCCCCCGCTGCTAATAGCAGCGCCGCTAGTTTGGAGAGAGACTAACGCTAATTATTGGGGGCGGGGATGAGGGGGGCCTCCAGGGGCGGTGTGGCGGGCAGGTGCATGGGCCTTTCCGTGTTTCTCAGTGCTTTATGGAAGAGGAGGAAGAAGAAGGAGGAGGAGAGGAGAGAAGCAACGAGCACGAGGACAAAGAGGTGGAGGAGGAGGAAGGAGGACGAGGACAAAGAGGTGGAGGAGGAGGAAGGAGGACGAGGAGGAGGCGGAGGAGGAGATGAGACAGGATGACGATGATGGTGATGGTGGTGGTGATGATGATGATGATGATGATGATGATGATGATGATGATGATGATGATGATGATGATGATGAGGAGGAGGAGGAGGAGGAGGAGGAGGAGTAGTAGGAGTAGTAGATAAAAAAAAGAGATATTACTCGAACTCATCCCTAACACACCCATAAAACATTATATCACGACACACACACACGCACACACACACGCACGCACGCACATTGCACACATGATTCACGACACACATGTCCGCGCTGCACCATCTCGCTGCCCACACGCGCGAGATAAACCTTCCTGCCAGGGCCACTCTAACCACGGTTGATTAATGATACAGAACAAAGTATTAAATCTCTCTCGCCCTCTCCCTCTTAGAAAACAAGGACGCTTCTGACGGCTACTTGTCTGATGTTTATGCTTGTCTTGGGGCTTTCGTGGAGGCGTCCCAACAGCTGCCGTGACGAAGCATACACTATAAAAAGGAAAACAATCTTGCAGGAGTATTATAATAAAAAAATAACTGATTAATTTGGGTATCAAGTCATGGCGCAGGAACTACAGTGGTCATATGGCGCTGAATATATTTAATAGCAACCTTCATATGCTATTTATATACAGTTAAAGGTTGATGTATAAAAAAAATCGAAAATAATGAAAACTTAACTAAAAATATTCTCTTATCAAACAAAGACACTTACTTATGATAGCTGAACTAACACGTTCGTCTCCCCGTTGTCATTTTCAAACTGGCATCATTGCAACTCCAGTGACGCAACGCACAAAAAAATAAAATGAATATACGATGAATGATATGATGAAAACAAAAACATCATTCTTCTTTTCGTACAAACAAGGACGCCAAGACAGCTACTTTAAATTGTCCATCCATCAGCTTAGTAGTACCTCAAAAAACAGCAGTCCTTCCTTTTACAGTAGTTCCTCCTCCCTTGTGCCACTTAGAATCTTTTTAGAAGGGAGAACAATCAAGACATTTTCGGGGCTCCATTTGGTAATTCATATTTGTAAACCACTTGCGTCATATGTACAGGAGCTTTGTTGTACCGCAGCTTCCTTATTACCCCCTAAAAAGAGTAAAAGTTAATAGATATATAAATCACAACCTTAACCTCACTGTGTCAACCTCACAGGGTCTCTCATTCTCAGTGTCTGTCAACCTCACAGTGTCTGTCAACCTCACAGTTTCATTCAACCACACAGTGTGTCAACCTTACTCTTTGTCAACCTGACAGTGTCTCTCAACCTCACTTTGTCTATCAACCTCACACACTGTGATCAATCTCACAGTGCCAATGAACCTCACAGTTTTTCAACTTTACAGTCCCAATCAACCTCACAGTGTCTCGACTTCTCAGTATTAACCTCACAGTGCCAACCATTCTCACAATGTCAATCTTACAGTGCCAATCAATCTCGGTGTCAATCTCCCAGTGTCTGTCAAAATTACAGTGCCAATTAGCCTCACAGTCCGTCTGTCAACCACACAGTGCACGGCTGTCAACCTCACAGTCCGTCAATCAACATCACAGTCTATCTGCCAGTTTCACAGTAAATAGTGTACTATAAGGATGACCATCAAGAGAAACTTTTACGACGTGTATTTTTATGGTTGTTTGAAAAATACTTCACTTGTGAGGACACAACGAAAGCACTGCCAAAGAGTTTGAAATGTGGTGTTTGACCAGTAAGATTTATGACAATAGTAGGAGTTATTGGGTATAATGATTAATTTTTTTATATTAGTAAAATTCATGAAAATGTGGTAATGGTAATTACCTAAGCATTCTAAAGGACTAGGAGAGAGAGAGAGAGAGAGAGAGAGAGAGAGAGAGAGAGAGAGAGAGAGAATGAAAATGATTAGGTTACAATATAGAGTGAAATGAAAACATAAAAAAAAATGAATAATGTGATAATGGTAAGTGCCTATGCATTCTGAGAGAGAGAGAGAGAGAGAGAGAGAGAGAGAGAGAGAGAGAGAGAGAGAGAGAAGAAGTGTAGTGGAAGGTAACACAAGGAGGAGGCTATCGTACGCCTGGCAGCGTTACGCGTCGTCCCTCCCTACCGCGGATAGGGTGGCGCCTGCGGGGAGGACTAAAATTATTGTCATTCAATGAACATACGTACAGTTAATCTTTTACTTAGGAGTCTAAGACCTGTCCTAAATGAACTATTAAGAGATGCTGTCTATCAATTGATTGTTTTTTCCAAGGTAGTAATTACTGGGCCATGTGAAACTTTCAAAATCCGAAAATTGTTCCTGCTTAACACACTGCATTATTCATCATTTTATAACTCTTTTGTTATTCAACATTACGAAATCAATGTATATCAAGTAAAAGCCAAGAAAATGTAGTCTCTAACGGAGTATAACACATAGTTGCATATACTCTGTTTAGGACACACGAGACAGGTAAAGTAAAGCGATGGTGACCGACCGACGCACGCCGTGTCATTACCTTTACATGCAGTTTTCTCGTTTGTTTACTTTTGGCGCTTGGCCCCTTGTCGCAGGCAGCGCTTCAATTATATTGTTATCATTTGTACGACTTCAACGTAGAGTCGCAGTAACGTAGTGTTTTGATTTTCTCCTCCCCTCCTTCTGTTCTAACACGCCTTTTTCAGGTTATGGTAAAAAAAAACATTCACTAAAGGAAATTGTAAGTTCGAGGAAGTCTCGAGTCTCGCGGGTAGTTCCTTGATAAGTTAAATCTGTATGATAATCAACATGATCCTCCGTTTTGGAGAAAGCCCGCAGCGTTCCTTTCGTAATCCCGAGTTGGCGGCACATTGCCAGAGCCGGCGTGTGAAATATGGCCTAAACGGACGTGAAATTAAAAAGAAAACCTTACTTGGACTAATAAACGGATAACAAAGCACAACGAAGGGAAGTGTAAAAGATCACTTCCATGCATACGAGATGTGGAGAACTGGGTGCAAGGGCGCGTCTTGGAACACTTAAGTTACCCATCCTTCAATGCCTTACTCCCCCCTTACTTAGCACCTTGAAAAGCTATATAGTGAATACCCGATTTACTATTTTTAACGACCTCCATTCTCAAGGAACTGTGTTGTGAAAGGCACCTTCTGTCTCTCACAAAACAGGCCATTAGCCGCGGCCTCGCCAGTGGCTGTGCCCACCAACCAACTTCATACATTTTTTTTTTTCGATTCTACGACTTAAACGTTTTGTCCTATTTGAGTAATGCATGTTTTGATGTTTTGCTCCTCCTCCTCCTCCTCCTCCGCCTCCTCCTTCTCCTCCTCCTCCTTCACCACGCGTTTTTAATAAATATTCAAATTTTCATTATAAAAAAAAGCTATTTCCGTGCAGTCCCGACCCACTTTGACAATATGACTCTGTACGATAACGAACACAGCTGTACAATCTGAGCGGACGTGAAATTAAGGCGATAACGTTACATGATTCATAAAACGAGCGACTGATATAATATGATGTCAAGCTCTAAACGGACGTAAAATAAAAACCTCCGTCTCCCATTCACTCTACCTTATTTTTCCCTCTCTTCCATTCTTTTCGTTTTTTCCGTTCCCTTTCTCCATTCTATTATTTCATTCCGTTCTCACCTCTTCCCTTCCACCCTCCCTCTGCTGCTTACACTCCTCTTTTCCCTCTCCTTATATATTACATACTTTGATATATATAACCTACATATTAAATAAGATCTTGATTTAAGCGGACGTAACATTCAGAAAACCTACCTTGGATCAACCACGATATATAACCTAACAAAGTACAAGTCAATATGAGACCCCCCCCCCCCCCATGCATAAAGAGCAGAACTAGCCGCTCGGACACACACACCTTATCGAGAACACAGAAAAAGCTGAAAAAAGTAACATGGCACATTACCTGAGCCCACTGGCATGCACGGGGACACCTGTACGTTACCTGTGTGAGAGAGAGAGAGAGAGAGAGAGAGAGAGAGAGAGAGAGAGGAAGCATGTTAATAGCCATATAGTAGAGCTTTATTATAAGAACCATTACTATTACACCTATTGTATTTTCTAGGAGGGAATATAACATGTGAGCAATTGTGTTTACTTTTATAGACATGCAGCTAGATTATATAAGTGGTAGTAGTAGTAGTAGTAGTAGTAGAAGTAGGAGTGGGAGAAGAGTAATATAGTAATAGTGGTAGTGGTAGTGGTAATAGTAGTAGAAGCAGTAGTAGAAGCAGTAGTAGTAGTAGTAGTAGTAGTAGTAGTAGTAGAATCATCAAAATCACTTCCATCATCATCATCATCATCATCATCAAGTAACAATAATCGTGTGAGCGTGTGCGTGCGTGCGTGCGTTCATTGCTATGCGTGTGTGTGTGTGTGTGTGTGTGTGTGTGTGTGTGTGTGTGTGTGTGTGTGTGTGTGTGTGTGTGTGTGTGTGTGTGTGCGCGTGAATAATCTGGCATGCACACCTGCTTATGTTTATGTATAAATAATGTGTGTGTGTGTGTGTGTGTGTGTGTGTGTGTGTGTGTGTGTGTGTGTGTGTGTGTGTGTACAGAAAAATAACTTCATATATAAATTGTTTATCTTCTATGTTGATTAACTCTCCTCCTCCTCCTCCTCCTCCTCCTCCTCCCACAGCCTCCCGCCAGGTGATGTGACAGGTGAGTGGCGGCCGTCAAACACACACACACACACACACACACACACACACACACACACACACACACACACACACACACACACACACACACACAGGTGGCGCATAATAGAACACAACATACCGGCGAATATATATTTTATTTTATCTTATTTATTTGTATGTCTGCGTGTTTGAGAGAGAGAGAGAGAGAGAGAGAGAGAGAGAGAGAGAGAGAGAGAGAGAGAGAGAGAGAGAGAGAGAGAGAGAGAGAGAGAGAGAGAGAGAGAGAGAGAGAGAGAGAGAGAGAGAGAGAGAGAGAGAGAGAGAGAGAGAGAGAGAGAGAGAGAGAGAGAGAGAGAGAGAGAGAAAGGGGGGAGAGGGGGGGTAAGAGTGGAAAGCCAACATTATCAAAGGAGGAATTAAGTGGAAAAACAAGCTATTGGCAAAGGTGACGGAGGAGGAGGAGGAGGAGGAGAAGGAGGAGGAGGTAGAGGAGGAGGAGGAGGAGGAAGGCACTGTCATCACCCCCCCACAAGCTGTCATTCTCCCGCTGTGCTTGTTTCTCACCCCCCCGCCCCCCACCTCTCTCTCTCTCTCTCTCTCTCTCTCTCTCTCTCTCTCTCTCTCTCTCTCTCTCTCTCTCTCTCTCTCTCTCTCTCTCTCTCTCTCTCATTCCTTTCTTCTCATCGCTTCCATTCCCCCCCCCCTCTCTCTTTCCTCGCTTTCCCTCTCTCTTTCCTTTCCTTCTCCTTCACTCACTTCTTTTTCTTTTATTCATTCTTCTCCCTTCTATAATTTTATTCTCAATCCGTTTCTTATCACCCTCTCTCACCTATTTACTCTTCTTCCTTTTTTCATCGCCCTTATTCTCTTTGTCCTCCTTCCCTCCTCCTCCCTTTTACCACTCCATTCCTTTCTCCTTCTTTCCTTCCTTCCTTATGCAAGAGTCACAACTTATTTCGCTGAATTTATCCCGTGTCAAAAAACTCCCTCATTTCACCCTTTCCTAAATATAATGAACTCTATGGACCTCTAGGCAATATATTTCTCTCCCCATCGCCGCCTGTCTCACTCCATCTTCGCCAGAGTTACCGGAATCTAATCTTGCTCCCATCGCCCTTCTCTCCTTATCTTATCTCCCGTCCCTTATCTCACTTCATCTCACGTCAGGGTTTTCGCAACATGCCTGCCACCTGATTTAAATTCTGTGTGTGTGTGTGTGTGTGTGTGTGTGTGTGTGTGTGTGTGTGTGTGTGTGTGTGTGTGTGTGTGTGTGTGTGTGTCTAATGAACCCTATGTGGCCACGGTCTCTTAATCTCCCTCTAATAATAAAGTTTAATAATTCTATTGTTCTCATTAATATTATCTTTAAACCTTATGCCTTCTCCTCTCTCTCTCTCTCTCTCTCTCTCTCTCTCTCTCTCTCTCTCTCTCTCTCTCTCTCTCTCTCTCTCTCTCTCTCTCTCTCTCTCTCTCTCTCTCTCTCTCTCTCTCTCTCTCTCTCTCTCTCTCTCTCTCTCTCTCTCTCTCTCTCTCTTACGCCACCTTTTTTCTCTCTCTCCTTCTCTCTTAACTAACGTCAGTCTTTTATTCCCTCTCTCTCTCTCTCAATCGACGTTTGTCTCACTCAATCTTCCCAAGAGTTACCCTTAATCTAATCTTGCTAACATCTCCCTTATCTAATCTTATCGATCACTAGCGAAGAGGAACAAGACTCCGCCCTGATACGTACACCTTCAGCCTTCAGGAACCTTACCACCTCCACCATCACCACCACCACCACCCACCTCCACCACCACCACAGCCACCACCGATATACTCTCAGACACTTCCAGTTCTCACATCAACCATTTCTCAAGGCCTTAAAGGAGAGCAATCGGGTTCTTATGGGTGTTTCTTTTCGTTCATGATACAGAAGTCATGTCAAGCTACCACCAGGCTCATAACGCTACCCATGGAAATGCATGCAACACCTCTTATGAATGCCTTGCCGAATGTATAAAAAAAAAAGAGCTCAAAAGATAGTAAAAAAAGACAGAAAAAGTAAAAGAAACAGAAAAAGCAGAAAAGAAGAAAGCAGAAAAATGGGGCAGAAAAAGAAGAAAAAGACAGGAACAGCATCACCATCACCATCACCACTACCACCACCACCACCACCACCACCACCACTACTACCCACTACCACCACCACCACCACCACCACTACCCACCACCACCACCAGCGGCAGCCACGTCGTTAGTACCTTCCGTGACCTCGCAGGGACGGGCGGCACACACTCCCGCCCCTCCCGCGCCTTAACTACCGCCCCTAAGGATTGTTATAAAGCCCCGGCCAATTACTATCGCATGAGACAAGGCTGTAAATCCTTAGACAGACGCCAACCTGTGATAAACGACGGTACAGGTGTGGAGGAGGAGGAGCAGGAGCAGGAGGAGGAGGAGGAGGAGGAGGAGGAGGAGAAATGAACATAAAAAAATAAATTGGACAGAAAGGATGAGTGTGAGAGGGAGGAAGAGGACGACAAAGACGAAGAAGAGGAGGAGGAGGAGAAAGAGGGATAAGAAAAAAGAATAAAAGGAAATAAGAAATATGGAAAATAGAACAGTAGGAAAAGTAAGGTAAATCTCTCTCTCTCTCTCTCTCTCTCTCTCTCTTTTAACCCCTTGACTGCAGATTTCCTACCAAAAGACCTCCTCATCCTACAGGAATGGAACAAAAAGTGGCTGTTACAATTCAATGAAGAAAAATGTTAAGTCCTGCACCTTGGGAGGGCATATGCAGCACACCAGTACCACATGGGAAACACTCCACTATCCACCACAGAGGCAGAGAAGGGCCTGGGTCTATATGTTACCAAGTTACCAGTGAAGGCCAAATCCGTGCCTATCACAGTGGACGGGTTAACTTAATTTGTAGTACGCATCAAACTTTTGTTTTAGCAGACAGACGGGCGATTGAACCTGAACGAGAAACATGTGTCTCATTGTGTACTTTTCAAGGCTTGCAATGACACTTTACCTCGTGCATTATTTCAAAAGCCTATTACATACGTTCACTATATAGTTTTCATCACCAGTGGTGTGGGGCACGTTCCTCCCCACCTCAGAGCTGCCACTTTCAGCTGATGGGTGGACATTTCCCTCACTCTCTCTCTCTCTACATTTATATATATATATATATATATATATATATATATATATATATATATATATATATATATATATATATATATATATATATATATATCGCCAGAATTTTCTCTTTAATACACTCCAACACGACCCGCACGTGTTATGAAACACGTGAAATTACTGCAGACCAGGAAAGGTTTTGCCGTCGCTGGGGATCGAACACACGACCAGCGAGACAGGAGAGCCACTCCTTTACTAGTCGGCCAACGAGGTGCCCCCCTGGCAGAGTGAGTTATAGGAGGCTCGCTCATCAGGCTTAGTCACTGCAGTATATATATATATATATATATATATATATATATATATATATATATATATATATATATATATATATATATATATATATATATATATATATATATATATATATATATATATATATATATATATATATATATATATATATATATATATATATATATATATAAAGTACCTTCTCGAGTTTCGTTCTATCCGAGTTTTGCGATCCTCGAGTTTCTCGCTTAACCCTAAATTCTTACCATCCTGACTTTCGCGCATTATCATCCCGAGTTTTGAGCTGCTTTGTCATGTACGGGTGACCCGTACATGACAAAGCAGCTCAAAATCGGCGTCAAGCACACTGCCTTTAACCCGATAGCAGTGACGGGCCAAATTTGTGGCTTTACCGTGTAGCAGCGACGGGCCAAATTTGTGCCATGATATAAACCCCCCAAAATAGATGATACATAATCTGATCACAAATACTTTGATATATATTATGAAATGGTTTGTGTGAGGGGCGATTTTTTTCTCATTTTTCTCGCTTAGAGGGACCACTAAGAAACATGATCCCTGCTGTAGTGTCACACAGGCCGTTTTCCTTCGAACATTGGGGCTATGGTCGAGAGAGAGAGAGAGAGAGAGAGAGAGAGAGAGAGAGAGAGAGAGAGAGAGAGAGAGAGAGAGAGAGAGAGAGAGAGAGAGAGAGAGAGAGAGAGAGAGAGAGAGAGAGAGAGAGAGAGAGAGAGAGAGAGACTTACACTAGTAGGCAATAATGAAAGATACTTAGAGCGAGCGATTCAATAGCTATTTTAGGTGTTATATTATCAAATTTATCTTTAATTTTGTTTGTAAATAATTGAGTTCCGATGACTTTCTTGTGTGTTTCATTTATATATATGTTAAACGTCAAGTGGGAGTCCATATAAACGCTAAGATTCTTGATAAGTTTGCTGGGAGTGAAGGGAGTGTTGCCATAGATGAGAGTGTTGTTTTGGGGAATTTGTTTAATGACTGACCTGGTCCCAATAAAGAGACACTGTGTTTTATAAGTATTCAGCAATAGACCGTTTTTATTAAAGTATTCCCTGGCCAGTGAGAAGGTCGCTTGTGCTGCCATGATGGGGTCAGGCAGCGCATTAACTGTACCAGTTTTCACGAACTGCGTGTCATCTGCGTACTGTACTATCTCGCGTCCATGTATCGTTTCAGAGAAGTCATTAACAAAAATGGTGAGAAGAATTGGCCCTAATATTGATCCCTGAGGAACTCCGTATTGTATTGGTGCAGTCGTAGACGTGGTACTATTGACTCTGACTTTTCGACTTCTATCAAGTAAATAGTCATGGAACCAAAATGAATCTATATTGACAGTGAGTAGTTTATCTATTAAGATATCGTGTTTTACACTATTGAAGGCTTTTGATAGGTTGCACAACGTTATAAGCGATAATTTTTATTCATCCAAATTTCTGTATAGTTTATTTGTAACTGTGGTAAGGACGGTCTCTGTTGAAAGTTTAGGTCTGAGGCCGTGCTGAGTGTTAGAGAGAATTTTCTTGGACTCTAGGAAGGCAGTCATCTGTTGGGCTACAATTTTCTCTAATATCTTTGAGTGGTTCATACAAACCAAACATACCCAATGGCAAGAAGAGAGCAGTGTTAAAGACGACTGCTCTCTTCTTGCCAACAGCTAGGTTTGGTTCATGTGAGCCACTCACCAAATATGTACATTCTAACACACTCAAAGAAATGGTGAAGTTGTTTCTGTTTGTCAGAAACATCTGCCATGATTCCTGATGAGTCTGGTATGTGCATGTGTGTGTGTGTGTGTGTGTGTGTGTGTGTGTGTGTGTGTGTGTGTGTGTGTGTGTGTGTGTGTGTGTGTGTGTGTGATTGTTGTTACTCGATCCAAGTGTTTATGTGGTTGAAGTCTAGATGGGTGGGTTTGCCGCTCACGTGCAGTGGTGACAATGAGAAATTCTGGCAGGGAGGATCCACAGGCACGCCCAATCCACAACCGCTTCTTCCTGCCATTTGACTGCAGCAACAAGTCCACAACTTGGGAAATGGCAGCACAAGCCGCGACAGCCCTTACTCTAGCAGACGACGCCTTGTCGATACAGGGCAAGTGCTTTGTTTACGTTATGGATGTGGATACGGGCAACCGACCTTGGCCGTGTGTGACGCACACCTGGAAAAGTTGGAGTTAACGGTTGCCCTAGCTGCCTCCAACGCGGTGGGAGAAAAAGACCCAGTGTGACACCAGGTTAAGGACAACCGATAATTCGCTCCTGGTTGGGCGTATGGGCGTTGCCTGTAACCCCAATGGTTGGAGGAAAACGGCCAGTGTGACACCGCCTTAAGGCAGTGATCCCGCTGATTGGGTGAGCGCCAGCGATGACGTCATCGGACTCACAGCGAATCACAAGAGTGTTTTCAGAACTGTCAGCCAGTCATAAGGCAGCCGTCTTCAACTGCGGCTTCAAAACGACTCGTTCTCTCTTCCCATTTTCTTTCTTTTCCAAGGTACATATTTTGAGATAAAAAGGAGGAAAGGCGGAAAACAGGTAAGCTTAAAAGGTAATAACAAATAAGTTATTTCCAGTGTTTTAAAGACAAATAGTTTTGCAATCCTCGAGTTTAGCACTAAACCCTCGGAACAAAGCAAGCGCGAAACTTGTTGTTAAGCAAACCATGGCCTATTTTCTGGAGCACAACTTTAGCATAGCGATTCCACATCATCCCGTCTTGGCCTACATTTTAGATCCTTGTTAAGCAAACCCACGTCTTGGCCTACATTTTAGCTCCTTGTTAAGCAAACCCACGTCTTGGCCTACATTTTAGCTCCTTGTTAAGCAAACACGTCTTGGCCTACATTTTAGCTCCTTGTTAAGCAAACCCACGTCTTGGCCTACATTTTAGATCCTTGTTAAGCAAACCCACGTCTTGGCCTACATTTTAGATCCTTGTTAAGCAAACCCACGTCTTGGCCTACATTTTAGATCCTTGTTAAGCAAACCCACGTCATGGCCTACATTTTAGATCCTTGTTAAGCAAACCCACGTCATGGCCTACATTTTAGATCCTTGTTAAGCAAACCCACGTCATGGCCTACATTTTACCTCCTTGTTAAGCAAACCCACGTCTTGGCCTACATTTTAGCTCCTTGTTAAGCATCAGCATAACCTTGTGTCACTCATGTATTTTTTTATTATTTTTTTTTTACAAGAAGACGGCTCAAGGGCAACAAAAAGTGTAGAAAAAAAGCCCTCTACTCACCGCTCCCACAACAGATAAAAGTAAAGAGTGGCCAAAAGAGAGGTCAGTTTTGAGTGTCTTGCAAACTTCCTCACACACGAGCACAACAAAGGTACAGAACAAGACCGGGTGGAGTACTCACCGGCGCGGCAGCAGAGGCACCAGGAGGGTGTGGGTGTGTGGCCCTGACCACCAACTTGCCTGGAAAGAATATGTCTTGTTGTTGATAACTACAATAAATGTAATTATGAATTTTAATGAACATAATTGCTTTTTGAAAGCACAGGAACACGACTGAGTCTACCGTCTCATTATTAGGATATAAATTTGACCCCATGGTGATTGCAGTCCCTCCTCTGTTGCTCTGTGCTGGCTGCCTTAACTTGCCTGGGCTGAGTCATCTGTCAGGGTTGTCCACTTGTGACTTCCCCGTGACAACTCACCCTGGCCAAGGTGACACACTGAGCCGTGCCTTCACTTGGCACTGCCAAAGTTTATCACAAAAAAATGTACTCACAAAAGTAAAACAATAAGCAACAAAAAAATATTTAAGAAAAAAAGTCATTTGAATAAAAAAAATATTTGAATAAAAAAATTGATTTAAATCAAATAAATCATTTTTTTATTAACAAGTGTTAACAGCACAAAACTGTGCTAGGTCGCCGTCATGACCTTCCAACACCCCCCCAACAATTTATATTATGCAACTAGGGGTCTAAAATGGAAAATGCTCAAAAGTAAAGATGGCGCTACCATTAACACTTACCTGCGCCACAACGGACTGGGGTCGATCATCAGGCCCTACTATGAAGGCCTACCGGCGCCACAGACCAAGACGAAAAAAAAAAACTACAATGTCATGCTGTAGGGTTCATCAGGGATAACAAATGTTATTATACAATGTCATGTCTACAATGCATGAGTAAGCCAGGAAAACAACTTCAAGAGAACAACAAGAAGATGGACAATCTGTATATAAAAATCATGATTTTTCTACCCTGGAAGTGTGTGCTGATGACTGGAAACTGACTCAATGCACTTATTAAAGCTTATAAGTGTGTTTTGGAAGCCTACTAGTGTTTGTATAAAGCTGAACACTGACTTAGCACACTTATTAATCCGGTGACAGCGACGGGCCAGATTTGTGGCTTTACCACGTACCAGCGAAGGGCCAAATTTGTGGGATTACCACGTACCAGCGAAGGGCCAGATTTGTGGCTTTACCACGTACCAGCGAAGGGCCAAATTTGTGGGTTTACCACGTACCAGCGAAGGGCCAGATTTGTGGCTTTACCACGTACCAGCGAAAGCCAAATTTGTGGCTTTACCACGTACCAGCGAAGGGCCAAATTTGTGGCTTTACCACGTACCAGCGAAAGCCAAATTTGTGGCTTTACCACGTACCAGCGAAGGGCCAAATTTGTGGCTTTACCACGTACCAGCGAAGGCCATATTTGATTTGTGGCTTTACCACGTACCAGCGAAGGGCCAAATTTGTGGCTTTACCACGTACCAGCGAAGGGCCAAATTTGTGGCTTTACCACGTACCAGCGAAGGGCCAAATTTGTGGCTTTACCACGTACCAGCGAAGGGCCAAATTTGTGGCTTTACCACGTACCAGCGAAAGCCAAATTTGTGGCTTTACCACGTACCAGCGACGGGCCAAATTTGTGGCTTTACCACGTACCAGCGAAGGGCCAAATTTGTGGCTTTACCACGTACCAGCGAAGGGCCAAATTTGTGGCTTTACCACGTACCAGCGAAAGCCAAATTTGTGGCTTTACCACGTACCAGCGAAAGCCAAATTTGTGGCTTTACCACGTACCAGCGAAGGGCCAAATTTGTGGCTTTACCACGTACCAGCGAAAGCCAAATTTGTGGGTTTACCACATACCAGCGAAAGCCAAATTTGTGGCTTTACCACGTACCAGCGACGGGCCAAATTTGTGGCTTTACCACGTACCAGCGAAAGCCAAATTTGTGGCTTTACCACGTACCAGCGACGAGCCAAATTTGTGGCTTTACCACGTACCAGCGAAGGGCCATATTGTGGCTTTACCACGTACCAGCGAAAGCCAAATTTGTGGCTTTACCACGTACCAGCGAAAGCCAAATTTGTGGCTTTACCACGTACCAGCGACGGGCCAAATTTGTGGCTTTACCACGTACCAGCGAAAGCCAAATTTGTGGCTTTACCACGTACCAGCGAAAGCCAAATTTGTGGCTTTACCACGTACCAGCGACGGGCCAATTTTGTGGCTTTACCACGTACCAGCGATTGGCCAAATTTGTGGCTTTACCACGTACCAGCGAAAGCCAAATTTGTGGCTTTACCACGTACCAGCGAAAGCCAAATTTGTGGCTTTACCACGTACCAGCGAAAGCCAAATTTGTGGCTTTACCACGTACCAGCGACGGGCCAAATTTGTGGCTTTACCACGTACCAGCGAAAGCCAAATTTGTGGCTTTACCACGTACCAGCGAAAGCCAAATTTGTGGCTTTTACCACGTACCAGCGAAAGCCAAATTTGTGGCTTTACCACGTACCAGCGAAAGCCAAATTTGTGGCTTTACCACGTACCAGCGACGGGCCAAATTTGTGGCTTTACCACGTACCAGCGAAAGCCAAATTTGTGGCTTTACCACGTACCAGCGAAAGCCAAATTTGTGGCTTTACCACGTACCAGCGACGGGTCAAATTTGTGGCTTTACCACGTACCAGCGAAAGCCAAATTTGTGGCTTTACCACGTACCAGCGAAAGCCAAATTTGTGGCTTTACCACGTACCAGCGACGGGCCAAATTTGTGGCTTTACCACGTACCAGCGACGGGCCAAATTTGTGGCGTTACCACGTACCAGCGAAAGCCAAATTTGTGGCCTTACCACGTACCAGCGAAAGCCAAATTTGTGGCTTTACCACGTACCAGCGAAAGCCAAATTTGTGGCTTTACCACGTACCAGCGACGGGCCAAATTTGTGGCTTTACCACGTACCAGCGAAAGCCAAATTTGTGGCTTTACCACGTACCAGCGAAAGCCAAATTTGTGGCTTTACCACGTACCAGCGAAAGCCAAATTTGTGGCTTTACCACGTACCAGCGAAAGCCAAATTTGTGGCTTTACCACGCACCAGCGACGGGCCAAATTTGTGGCTTTACCACGTACCAGCGAAAGCCAAATTTGTGGCTTTACCACGTACCAACGAAAGCCAAATTTGTGGCTTTACCACGTACCAGCGACGGGCCAAATTTGTGGCTTTACCACGTACCAGCGAAAGCCAAATTTGTGGCTTTACCACGTACCAGCGAAAGCCAAATTTGTGGCTTTACCACGTACCAGCGACGGGCCAAATTTGTGGCTTTACCACGTACCAGCGAAAGCCAAATTTGTGGCTTTACGACGTACCAGCGACGGGCCAAATTTGTGGCTTTACCACGTACCAGCGAAGGGCCAAATTTGTGGCTTTACCACGTACCAGCGAAAGCCAAATTTGTGGCTTTACCACGTACCAGCGAAGGGCCAAATTTGTGGCTTTACCACGTACCAGCGACGGGCCAAATTTGTGGCTTTACCACGTACCAGCGAAGGGCCAAATTTGTGGCTTTACCACGTACCAGCGAAGGGCCAAATTTGTGGCTTTACCACGTACCAGCGACGGGCCAAATTTGTGGCTTTACCACGTACCAGCGACGGGCCAAATTTGTGGCTTTACCACGTACCAGCGACGGGCCAAATTTGTGGCTTTACCACGTACCAGCGAAGGGCCAAATTTGTGGCTTTACCACGTACCAGCGACGGGCCAATCTTTTGCCATAATATAAACCCCTCAAAATAGATGATGCATAAACTGATCACAAATGCGTTGATATGTATTATGAAATGGTTTGCGTGAGTGATGATTTTTTCTCATTGATTCCCTTAGAGGGGCCTTAAGAAACATGATCCCCCCCAGCTGCCGGGTTAAGGCCTGTAACTGTGTATTGGTGACTGAACACTGACTTAGCAAACTTATTAAAACCTATTAGTATGTGTTTGAGGCCCAAGTGTGTATTTATGACTGAAAACAGATTTAATACACTTTTTAAGGCGTATATGTGTGTGTTTGAAGAGTGTAAGTGTGTGTTTATGGCTGAACACTGACTGCAC
This sequence comes from Eriocheir sinensis, assembly GCF_024679095.1. Classification (NCBI taxonomy): domain Eukaryota; kingdom Metazoa; phylum Arthropoda; class Malacostraca; order Decapoda; family Varunidae; genus Eriocheir; species Eriocheir sinensis. Next base: position 54,267 of record NW_026112324.1, on the reverse strand, counting down.
ACTTATTAAAGCCTATTAGTATGTCTTTGAGGTCTGGAAGTGTATATTTAAGGCTGGAAACTGGCATAACACACTTTTTAAGGCATGTAAGTGTGTGCTTGATGCCTGGAAGTGTGTGTTTATGGCTGAGCACTGACTGCACACTTACTGAAGCCTGTAAGTGTGTGTTTGAGGCCAGAAAGTGTGTATATATGAGTGAAAAGACTTAACACACTTTTTAAGGCATGTAAGTGTGTGTTTGATGCCTGGAAGTGTGTGTTTATGGCTGAGCACTGACTGCACACTTGATGAAGCCTGTAAGTGTGTGTTTGAGGCCAGAAAGTGTGTATATATGACTGAAAAGACTTAACACACTTTTTAAGGCATGTAAGTGTGTGTTTGAAGAATGTAAGTGTGTGTGTTTATGGGTGAACACTAATTTTGCACACTTATTGAAGCCTGTGAGTTTGTGTTCGAGGCCAGGAAGTGTGTGTTTAAGGCTGACAGGCTCTCCCTTCCGTTACTAACACACCCAGGTCTGCCATATCACCCTCCCCCAATCCTACTCTTCCACTTTCCCTGGTCCCTGCTTCCTTTTCCTCCCTTTGCTCATCGCCTCCGGCTCCACCTCCCTCCTCCACTTCTTCACTCTCTCCCATTTCTTCTCCTCCATCATCACCATCTTCGCCGAGCTCTTTACTTCCACATCCCCCGCGTCATAGCCACACTTCCCTCCCACTATTAACAATTAATTTCAGTAGTATTAAAAACAAAATAGCTCAATTACACCATCCAATCACTACACATAACTAGGAATTGTTGTTTTGGACCTTTTTCTTTGTCCTGGATTCCGGGATAAAATTAGCTCTAATCCCGGAATCCCGTGAATTCCCGGGATTTTCAATTGTCTAAAATTGCACATTATTCCTAGTCTCCCTTTCAGGTTTTTGATGTGCTTAACATTAATAGATATGCAGAAGTATTACTGTACATTGACTGTCTGACTAATTCCACTTAATGTTTAATTCCAAATTTCCAGCAAACACTTTGTTCCTCGACAAAGTAAAAGGAACAAGAATAAGAGCTAACTGCTTCCTTTACAGCTTTATTTTTGTTCTGCTTCCGAATTCCAATGCGAATGACAATGTAAATTATAGTTCATTATCGATGATAGAAAAATACATTTGTTTCCATTGAAATGAAGAGAGTACTTAATGACAGAAAATGTAGTAAACATTCTTTATTTATAACATGAATTAAATGTTATTATTTACAACGTTATTATCTATCCTAAAATATGTTATTTTTCTTACTCTTTTTGGTATGTCATTACCCAAAGATGATAGTTAGACATTAGTCACATTACATGTCCAACATAAAAAAACCGTTACGTACCATCGCAGCAACCAGTAGCTAAAGCGTTGGGAACTATGGCAACAGCGATCAGCTGTGCGGGCAGGCAGACAGACAGACAGTTTACTGTCAACCGTCACTGGTCGGTCACTCACGCGAGGAGGGAAAGTGCGCTGTTTTTCTTGTAATTTTGTTAAGTTGTCACGCTCATTTCAATGTCGTATACATACAGCAACGTGGAATATGCAGACGTGGTGTTCATTATACGAGCTGTGTTACGGGTAACGGGAGTGCCGTGGCTGCTTTATAATATTAAAGAGAATACCTAAACAGTAAGTCCTTCCTTCACACACACACAAAACATTCCACACCCTGTATATAAATATAAATAGAACCACAAGTCCACAACCATCCTACAGTCAAATTTGCCCCTATTTTTGTACTTAATTTCATCCTGGAATTCCTGGATGTAAAAATATCCGGGATTATTAAACCTTGAAAATTGTCCGGGATCCCGGGAAACAAACCCTACACATAACCTTGACATAATAGTATAGGGACTGAGATTTGGTTAACTTCTGATGTTGAGAGTAGTGAGCTTTTCCCTCCCCCCATTAGCATGACAGTATTCCGTAAAGACCGCCCGACAGACCTTGGCAAAGGTGGCGGTGTTATCATCGCCACCAAGCCGGGTCTTTGTGTTCAGCATAGGCCTGACCTTGATACAGACTGCTAAATCACCTGAGTCCACTTACAAACCTTCAACTGTAAATCTCTTCTTATTGCTGCTTTTTACAGACCGCCTTCTACTAATACAGACTATTTACACAACCTTCAAATTTCTCTTTCACGCATACAGGCAGACAAACACATCTGGATCACAGATGATTTTAACCTCCCCGACATTGACTGGACTGCAGCATCCCCATTTGGCCCTCCCGATGCTGACGCCCCCAACTTCATTATTCCCCACACAAACAGACGCCAACTACACGACACATTCGTTGACATCATAAATACATTTTCACTCTCACAAACAGTACTCCAGCCAACACGAACACATACTGTAACGCGCCCCGCTGGCCACGGTGGCCCTTCGACCACAGCACACACACTTGACCTTTTTCTCACCAACAACATTCTTAACATAACAAACACTCAGGTTGTTCCAGGACTTAGTGACCACGACATACTCATCGTTGACGCTGACCTTCAACCGATTAGACATAAACAGAGACCCAGACAGATATTCCTTTATTCAAGGGCTGACTTAGACATGATCAAACAAGACCTAACTGCCTTCAGCACTGACTTTTTTGCGAGTGACCCAAACACAAGACTTCTTTCCACCAACTGGAACAACCTGAAACACACCATACACACCTCAATGAACAGACACATACCACAAAAAACACTTTCTAGTAGGTACACACTCCCCTGGTTTTCCAGGGATCTACGCAGACAACATCGCAAGAAACAAAGACTCTACAGACGCGCGCAGACATACAACACAACAGATAATTGGACCGTTTACAAAACCACCAAAAGACATTTGCCAAAACATAAAAGTAGCGGAACGCAAACCCATAGCAACTTACCCCAGAGACAACGTAAGAAATAACAAAAGAAACTTTTTTCAGGTTCTTTAAGACGCGCAAACATGACACTAACAAGATTACATCCCTTAAAGACAACACTAACATATTAGTAACCAGCCCACAACACAAAGCACAAATACTCAACGCACAGTTCCAATCGGTGTACACACAAGAACACAACCTGACACCAAACATGCCTCACAGCGCCTTCCCCCCCATAGCCCTTCTTGACATCACGACTAACGGAATACAGAAATTACTGGAAGGACTCGACACAACCAAATCGACTGGCCCCGACAACATTCCCGCTGCCCCCATCCTTGCCCCCATCCTTCAGGCCATATTCGCCCAATCGCTATCATCCACCTCATTATCCTCTGACTGGCTTTTGGCAAACATTAATCCTTTATTCAAGACAGGTGACCGGACTGACCCAGCCAATTATCGCCCCATCTCACTAACATCGATTCCATGTAAAATTTTCGAACACATAATACACAAACACATAATGAATCACCTTGACACAAACAACATCCTTACTGACTCACAACACGACCTAAACGCTCATGTGAATCGCAACTCATTACTACATATCACGACATTACGAGGCTACTTGACCGACGTGACATTAAACAAGTTGACACTATTGTTTTAGATTTTGCCAAAGCCTTCGACAAAGTCCCGCACAAAAGACTGACATTAAAATTGAAATACTACGGTATTCCAGGGCCTATTCTTCACTGGATCACTGCATTTCTTACTAACAGGAATCAACGTGTTCTTCTTGACGGATCTTCATCCGACACTGTCCCTGTTTCTTCAGGTGTCCCACAAGGCACCGTTCTAGGCCCCTTCTTTTCCTCCTGTACATTAACGATCTTCCACTGTCATCGCCTAACTCTTCCACTAGACTATTTGCCGATGATAGTTTAGAGCAGTAAAGACTACTGACGACTGCAGACTACTACAAAACGACTTGGACGCCCTCCAGCGGTGGGTGCACCTGGCAGATGCACTTCCGACCAGACCAATGCAAACTTTTAAGATTCACCAGAGCGCACAACATCACACTTACACTCTCCACAATTCAGATTTAGAATCAATTCACACACACAAGTACCTTGGTATCCATCTCTCAACTAACTTAAAATTCAACACCCACATAGACCATATTAGTGCTACAGAACACTGGGGTTCCTGAGGAGGAATTTACATAACTGCACACCTGACATTAAACACATAGCTTATGACACACTTGTGAGACCAACACTGAATACTGCTCCATTGTGTGGATCCTCACACACACAGAAACGTTGATAGCTTAGAACAAATCAACACCAAGGCGGCTAGGTTCATTACAAACAATTACACTCGAACGCCTGGCATCACAACACGGGCAACAGATAAACATGGAACACATACGCAGACAAGCACACACTTACACTTATGTACAAGATCACAAACACTCACATTGACCCACAAACATACCTACACAACGCAAACAGTCAATGTACTCGTAACACACACATACCAAACATATCACTCTAACACTGACGCATACAAGCACTCCTACTTTCCACGCACCACACACCACTGGAACAGCCTCCCTCAACAGACTGCGGTACAATAGACTCATTCAGAAAACAAATACACACTCACTTGTTACCACAACACACCAACACTAACAATTACACTTAACTCACTTCCCTCCCCTGCACACCCGGCTCCCCCGTCCCCCCAACAGCCAACAAACATGTGTGTTATGCACCTGTACGGCTGCCCTACGCATCATCAATCCAGATCCAGATCCAGAATTAAGACACCTCTCCTCCCGAGATCGACCTCTCTTTTGGCCGCTCATTACTTTTGTTTTTGTGGGAATAGCGATGAGCGGGCTTTTTTTTTACAGCTTTGTTTGTTGGCCTTGAGCTGTTTCTTTAGCTGTAATAAAAAAAAAGCAAATGAACAGAGGTTGCTAACCCATGGTTGCCCTGCACACATTCTAAATGTTTTCGCTCATGATTTGGAAATTGGTAATATAGAAGAACATGTGGTTCACGTTGTAAAATACTTATAAAACCATCACTCTGCCTCAGCAAGACAACGTGCGAAAGGCGGTCAACGTCTTGTTCTGCCCCAGGACACTAGACGGACCAGGCGTGGCTGACTGAACATATAGCAGCTCAGGTAAATTTGTGAAGTTGTCAGGGAAAACATTGATGTCAAAGCTAGAGTGTTTTATTTGTTTATTTTTCCATTCTGTATTGCTGCCCTGCAATAACATCAAGATCTAAATCAATGAAATAAAAAAAATCGAACAATATAAATCTTGATTCAAATCAATGATTTAAAAAAAATCATTTGATTTAAATCTTGATTTAAATTAATCAATGATTTTTTAAATCATTTGATTTAAATCTTGATTTAAATCGGTGATTTAAATATTGATTTAAATCAGTGATTTAATTCAAACAACCCTGCCTCTCCCCCCCTCTCTCTCTCTCTCTCTCTCTCTCTCTCACGCTCTCACGCATTATCACATTAAAATTGTCGTAAGTAAAGTTCCTAAAAAAGAAGAAAAAACGTAAAAAAAACACCCATGAAAAAACAATAATAAAACGTAGAAAAATTGCAGCACGGAGTACTTACCAACTTTGTATGTAAATTATGGCGATGTTTTTTCGTGCGCGAAGAGAGAGCGAGAGAGTCGAAATTTGGGTGGGCCTATTTCTGAGTGAGATTTTTTTTCAAGTTTTGTTTGTATTGTGATTATTTTTCGTTTGAGTATAGTTTAGTATGTCGCTAACTATCCCTGTGTGTGTGTCTGTGTGCCTGTGTGTGTGTGTGTGTGTGTGTGTGTGTGTGTGTGTGTGTGTGTGTGTGTGTGTGTGTGTGTGTGTGTGTGTGTGTGTGTGTGTGTGTGTGTGTGTGTGTGTGTGTGTGTGTGTGTGTGTGTGTGTGTGTGTGTGTGTGTGTGTGTGTGTGTGTGTGTGTGTGTGTGTGTGTGTGTGTCTGTGTGCCTGTGTGTCTGTGTGTGTGTGTGTGTGTGTGTGTGTGTGTGTGTGTGTGTGTGTGTGTGTGTGTGTGTGTGTGTGTGTGTGTGTGTGTGTGTGTGTGTGTGTGTGTGTGTGTGTGTGTGTGTGTGTGTGTGTGTGTGTGAGTGTCTGTGTGCCTGTGTGTGTGTGTGTGTGTGTGTGTGTGTGTGTGTGTGTAATTTACAGTGGCCTGATCACGAGTTTGACTCGCTTTTGCCAGCAGGTTCCCTCCCGCTCATTATCGTCGATCTCTGGGAGGACCTCACACACACACACCCCATCCCCTTGCTCAAGGGGGACAGTAACCACTCCAAGTCACCTGAAAGAATCCGGCCTGAGCGGGCTCCAACTGCCGCCTGTTTGGCCGGTAAGCCTCGCAGCGCACCGCTCTACTGATTGAGCCACCGGAGCGCTGCTACAGCGTACCCCCAACTTTACCTTTTGATAGTTCGACAAGACTTTAAGCGTTGTGAATTTTGAATGTAGCTCAAAATAGATGTTCTGGATCGTTATCCACAAACATTCACATTCAATAAGGCTTTCATAGCGGTTGTGGGTGCTTCTATGGGTAGTTATTTAAGCCTAGTGATAGTTTGAGAAGGCCTCTGCACCGTGAATGTGAAAAACACTTATGAGCCAAAAGCGAATTCTTCAGCCGATGCATGGAAATAAACGCAAATGTAAAATGATTTACTTCGACCTAAAACAAAAGCACCGCCTGAGAAGATTTGAGCAGAAGAAAATAATCAGTCATTTGCACCGTGTTATACTAAATATGATTCCTTGAGTCAACGAAACACGCTCTTGACTGATTGGTGTTAGCGTGGTGATGAATCTATTAGCACCACCATCACCAAGACCACCACCATTTCCTATTTTCACTACCATCACTTCAACTACCAAAAACAACCTATTCCTATCTCCACCACCACCAGCACCAGCACCACCGAAGTCAACAGTTACTATCATTCTCTTCGTTTCCCCGTCAAGGATATTTTTCCCTCACTCTATCGACGCGGCCATTCACGGGCGAGGGAAAGGTAGGACGATGAAGAGCCCGCTCGAAACTGTATACACAATTACACATTTTGCCCCCGCCGCCGTCGGAAGCATTGTTGATGTGGTATCCAGAAATTGCTCAAATATTAGCCGGGAGAGAGCGGCGAGGCGGGGCGCGGGGTAGTTACGGAGGCCGAAAAGTGACCAGGCTGGCAGAGTCGCCGCCGAGTTTGGGATTTTTTAATTTTTTTAAGGCTGTTATTACTGTTATTATTGTTAATATTATTGTTCCGTCCGTTTTGAAGAGTGTGGCGGAGGTGGCGACAGTGTGTGTGTGTGTGTGTGTGTGTGTGTGTGTGTGTGTGTGTGTGTGTGTGTGTGTGTGTGTGTGTGTGTGTGTGTGTGTGTGTGTGTGTGTGTTGCCTCACGAGGTGTCAAGTAGAGTTCAAAGGCTGCTGCTGTGTTACGCCATCAACGTGCAGGTTACACAGTCACTGGACGCCCCGGGACACTCCGAGATGGTCAGCTGACATCACCGGAGCGACGACGGGTCGCGGCGAGCACTGCACGCCCTGCGGGGCTCCATCGCGCTGCCTCGCCTCACACTGTAAAATGGCCGCCCCAAACGCTGCCCCGCCACGGCCGGAGCTCTCACATGCTTACCGCTGCTACGTCATCTTCATACTGATTTTTGTTTTAAACACGACGTCCACTAGGAGGAGTGCCAACAGCCCGCAGACACAGGAAAGCCGTCCACGCTAGTGTAATACCTGTGAATGAGTCGCAGCGTAACGGCCATCACGTCACGGGCTGCCGCTGCCGCCCCGCCCTCCGCCACCGCCGCCACGCCGCCCCGACCCTTCGCTGCCCTGCCCGTCCCCTGCTGCTGCCCGGCGGGGTGCCTCCATTGACCTGAAGCTCACATTACCTCGTCTCGGTGTGAGAGGCGCCAGTACCGTCACAGTAAAGGGCGACAGATAAAGCACAAAGTGGCCTCTGGTGACGTGCCCGCCGCCGGGCGACACCCGTCCTTCTCCCTCGCCCCGCGCCCCGCTCCCTGCCTCTCATTCCGCGGCCCTGGCCTCTCCTGCCCCTCGTCACCGCACTGTGGCCATGGTAACAGTCACTTACGGCTGCTGGCGGCTCGTCTGTACATGAAGGGTGGCAGGAACAGTGACACTGTTGGAGAACACAATGTCGGGGTTGGCCGCGAGTTGACCAATCACATCACACGGGCCGCACTCACGCGCGCGCCGCCGCCCATTCCACCAAGTCCTATTCTCTGCCTCTCGCCCGTTGTGCCCCACGCCGCCGCTGCCTCACGGCACTGTATCATTTACTCAATCCTCTCGTCACCTCATCTCCGCGTGAAGGGCGCCGGTAACAGCTGCGTATCCCTTAGAGCAGGGATTGGGGAGGGAGGGGAGGAGGGACTGGGCGCGCGCGGAATATGGCCGCCATGCGCTAGGACCCATATCATGGAGGTAGACCCATATAGCCTAGTACAGCCCCGTTATCCTGCCCTAGCGACTCCACGCCCCTCCTTTCTCGTGTCCAAATGAAAGGGTTAACCAGAATCTCCATTCTTTCATCCCTTCCAGTAGTAAACTAAACAGCAGCCTCCCTTGAACGGCGTTTTCAAACTTTTTGCTACAGCTGTCGGCTTCATACTCGGTTAAGATAGTCTAGTCGGAAGATGGGTCCCCATGCACCATGGTGATATATTTTTCTCACTTACATTTTTGTAATCCTCAAGGTGTCTAGTAAACAGATTTTTATGTTTATGGCCCCCAAAAAATCTCCGCCCTCCCAGAAAATCTAGAGTGTTTGCGGATAGTGAGTAGAAACCTAACTCGCTTATAATGTGCTGCAACTATAATACGGAATGTGTCGTCGGGTGTAGGCATATGCAGGCGCGGATACGGGGGTGGGGAGCCAGATGGCCCGGGCCCCCCAAAAAAAATATTAGGATAACTAAAATATTTGAAATACACATAAATTGAGAAAACATAAAATATATTTAGGATACCCCTAAAACGCTAGATGGCTGGGGATCGAAGCCGGCCGCTAGATAGCTCAGGCAAGATTTTATTTTTTCGGTGTCTGATGTAATTTTTCACTCTCTACAGGGCCAGGGCACAACGGGCACGTGCCCAGGGACCTGTTTTATGGGCCCTGCACTCGTCTAATAATCTATATACTCGTACAGGGCCGTAGTACGCCGTACCTGGGGGGTGTCGGACGACCCCCCCATCCCCCCATCTGCTAAAATGTCCACTTTCTGAGAGAATCAAAACGAAAACTGGTACCTTTCTCTTGCATTTCTGGAGAACTCAGGATTTTCTTTATATATTTTCAGTGTTTAAGTTACGGAATCGTATATTGAATATTATAGAGCAAGATTTAAAGGCCTAGGAAAAAATCTTTGTGACCTCATTCCTCACATGCAGGCAGAAAGTAGGTTTTAGTGCAGGCACTTTCATCATTCGGCACTTCGAAGAGGAAATAAGGGAAGACTTCCTTGCCTTTGTGCACGCCCAAGACCTCACCGGTAAAGGTTTAGCCTGGCTCGTTTTGAGCACCGCTGAAGACCTTGGATTGGACATGGCAAAGTGCAGGGGACTTGGTTTCGATGGAGCAAGTGCCATGATGGGAAAATTCAAAGGGTGTGCCGCAGTACTCATGAAGAAGTACACCCTGGCCAAGCCAATCCACTGCTTTAACCACCGGCAGAATCTAGTGCTGACGAAGGCGTGTGACGTCAAGGAAGTGAAGATCGCTCTTCAAACACTGACCGAGGTGTATAACTTCGTCCATTCTTGGAATATGGGCTCTCTCCGCTTCACAGAGGTTGTCAAGCTTACCTCGGCCAAGCGCGAAAAGCTTGTTCTCTGTGCCCCACCAGGTGGATTGAGAGGCATGACGCAGTGCTGGTTTTCGTTGAATTTCTGCCTGTCATCGCTGTTTTTCTCGAGGAAGAACTTGACGCCACCGCTGGGCTCCTTCTCATCGCCATAGTGTCCCCCGCTTTCTCGTTGGACTGGTTGTAGTGGAGTGTATATTGGTGCATGCTCTCGAGCAGAGCCGAACTCTTCAGAGAAAAGATGGCGACCTGGGCCCGTATCCTCGAGAGCTATTAACTTTTACTCTTAAAGTTACTATCAAAGTTAATAGTTTCAAATTATTAAGAGTAAAAGCTATCCTCGTCAACTTTGAGTGTAGGTATTAGCAAATCCTGGCTACTATTATCTTCTTCTTCTTCTTCTTTATGGCGGGCTCGTTGCTAAGGACGCCTCCGTGCAAAACGTAAACATCCGACATGAATTAAGTATATATTTCAAAAGAAAAATAAAGAAAAAGATGTATAAATGTACAACAGAAACATAATAAATGGCAAACACAAGAAAATACTGAGTTTTGTGGCAGATAGAAGCAGCCTCCAAGGCTGTTTTTACTCCGTCACTCGTCAATACCCTTATCTCCCCGCCTGCGTCACGACTTGCTCTGCTGAAATTACCGCACCATAACCACGTCATCTGCCCCAATGATCTACGGGCCGGAGAACCAGCGCAGAAAAGGAGTAAGTTTAATTGGTCGCCAGATGAAACGGTCTTCTTACATCAAATTCAAGAAAAAATACGTATAATCAGAGGGTGTTATGGGAAGAGCATCACCCCTGAGGATAAGAAGAGAGCGTGGACTGAAGTGGCAGAAGCTGTAACAAGGTTGGTAATCACATATTCATGCTTCAGTTAGCTTACAAACTAACCTAACCAAATCAAGTGAGTATTTTTTGCATAATAACACAACCACTGACCTTCCAAACAGAACATACCTTTTCATTCTGTATCTGAATAGTTTCATTATGACCATTTCTGCCACAACCCCCTCTCCCTCAACAACCTAACATAACTAAACCTAACCATGCCAAGCCTGCCCTGTCCTACCGAACACATCCTAACTTAACATACCAAGTTTGTTGGGGGGGAAGAGGGGGTTGGTATTGATAGTTAAGGCATATTTGACCTGTTTTCATTCTTTATTTATTTTTATTTGTTTATTATTTTTTTTTTACTGGGGGGGGATGCTAGGCATGCCAGACTATGGACACTTTTACAAGTACTTTATGTCAAGACTATATGGGAATGGGTAGGTTTTGTGAGAATGGGAAAGTAAGATTAAAATAGTATATTTATAGCATTGGTCAAACAGATTATGGTGATATAATGTTAGATTGGAATGTACTCAAGATAATGAAATTAAGGTTAATGTTTTTATTTTTTTGTTACATATTCACATATTCATGATTCAAGTAACTTGCAAACTAACCTAACCTCGTCAAATGGGTATTTTTGTATACAAACACAACCACAGAGTTTCCAAACAGAACATACTTTTTCCTACTGCTCCACGTGAATAGCATCATCATGACCATTTCTGCTGCAACCCCCACTCCCTCAACAATCTAACATAACTAAACCAACTCCTGCTAAACCTGTCCTACCTGACCCATCCTAACCTAACATGGTAGGTCCCCAAGTGCCAAACCTGCCCCGTCCTACCGAACACATCCTAACTTAACATGCCAAGTTTGTTGGGGGGGAAGAGGGGGTTGGTATAGATAGTTAAGGCATATTTGCCCTTTTTTTATTCTTTATTTATTTTTATTTGTTTATTATATATTTTTATTGGGGGGGGGGGGATGCTAGGCATGCCAGACTATGGACATTTTTACAAGTACTTTATGTCAAGACTATATGGGAATAGGTAGGTTTCGTGAGAATGGTAAAGTAAGATTAAAATAGTATATTTATAGCATTGGCCAAACAGATTATGGTGATATAATGTTAGATTGGAATGTACTCAAGATAATGAAATTAAGGTTAACGCTTTTATTTTTTTTGTTACATATTCACATATCCATGATTCAAGTAACTTGCAAACTAACCTAACCTCGTCAAATGGGTATTTTTGTATACAAACACAACCACAGAGTTTCCAAACAGGACATACTTTTTCCTACTGCTCCATGTGAATAGCATCATCATGACCATTTCTGCTGCAACCCCCACTCCCTCAACAATCTAACATAACTAAACCAACTCCTGCTAAACATGTCCTACCAAACACGTCCTAACCTAACATGGTAGGTCCCCAAGTTTGTTAGGGTGGAAAGGGGGTTAGTATAAGAGAGTCAAGTCATATTTACCTGTTATTTTATTTATTCCTTATTTATATTTTTTTTGGGGGGTGGGTGGGTTGGGCATGCCAGACTCTCAACACTTTTACAAATATTTTATGTTAAGACTATATCGGAATAGGTAGATTTGATGAGAATGGTAAAGTAAGATTAAAATATTATTTTGATAGCATTGGTCAAACAGTTTCTGGGGATATAATGTTAGGTTAGAAGTACTCAAAAGAATGGAATTAATATTAATGCTTTGAATTTTTTTGTATAGCTGTATTGTGTAATATCATCCTACTTAGAGAAAAGCATTTTAGAAAAGTAGGTAATGAAAAGTAGTATTTATGGCCATGTTCATAACAACTAAAACGTTAATGTCTTATGATGCATGTAAATAAAATATTGGTACTGATTTAGCTTTCCATCACAGCATGTATTAAATGTTATTGGAGAAGGTATGGGAAATAAATAGCATGCCATAGTGAAACGATTAAGAGACTTGCTTTATATTTATACTCTGACAGTGCCTTCACTGGGAGTGGACCTTGTACGCAGGATGACTGTGAGAGGCGTTGGTACAACGTACAACAAAAATCAAAGCCTTGCATTCCCAAGTGCAAGAATGAGCAGCGGCAGACTGGTAATTTTTTTAGTTGTTATGTCTTTAAATGTAAGACTTATATTAGTTAGTTTTTTTTATGTGCTCACAGAATGCAGCTATACTGGCCACAATGCCTTTATTTCATCTTAAAGTTAATAAGTTCATAGCAGTGAACTGCATATTTGATATAGAAATTTTTTTAATGCTCATCTGTCAATGGCTATCAATCTATCTAAATACCTTGGTTGTCTTCCTCCAGTGAAGGGTTTTAGCCAAGACAGGCACACACTTACTCACACACTCACACTCATGTACACCACTCTCTCAGCTGCACAGCCCCTGAGGGAGTAAAAAAGGCCCTCACTGTATGGGGGATTAGCTGCACAGTTCAGACAGGGAACTTCCACACCAAGGCCTCACAGCATACACTGGTTTACCCCTGCCCCATCATGAGTGCCCCACACGTGTGGCACCACAGATACGCAGGCGCCTGCCTATATAACTATGACATTAACTGTGGTAGATAAACTGGTGTATGACATCATAGGCTGCTCGTCTCATGTATTTGAAGGGGTACCAGAGCCACTCAGCACTGACACAGTTGATGATGTGTTAGGGATAGGACAGCAGCAACAGCAGCAGCAGTCAAGCAGCAGTGAAATATTGACTGGCCTGTATGTTTTTGGCAAAAACTTTTATATTCTTATTAAAACAATTTATTAATTACCCTTGAATTCATATTCTTTGTAGATACACACTTTATCAGTATTGCTAGAGACCATCCCAGCACGTTGTTCATTACTTGTGGAAAAGATACCATTAGCTGCTCCGGCAACAGCCACTGCTTCAACATCTGCTGGCCCTATGACACCAGCCACTGCTTCATCATCTGCTGGCCCTATGACACCAGCCACTGCTTCATCATCTGCTGGCCCAATGACACCTGCCACTGCTTCATCATCTGCTGGCCCTATGACACCAGCCACTGCTTCATCATTTGCTGGCCCTATGACACCAGCCACTGCTTCATCATCTGCTGGCCCAATGACACCTGCCACTGCTTCATCATCTGCTGACCCAATGACACCAGCCACTGCTTCATCATCTGCTGACCCAATGACACCAGCCACTGCTTCATCATCTGCTGGCCCTATGACACCAGCCACTGCTTCAACATCTGCTGGCCCAATGACACCAGCCACTGCTTCATCATCTGCTGGCCCAATGACACCAGCCACTGCTTCATCATCTGCTGGCCCTATGACACCAGCCACTGCTTCATCATCTGCTGGCCCAATGACACCTGCCGCTGCTTCATCATCTGCTGGCCCTATGACACCTGCCACTGCTTCATCATCTGCTGGCCCAATGACACCTGCCACTGCTTCATCATCTGCTGGCCCTATGACACCAGCCACTGCTTCATCATCTGCTGGCCCTATGACACCAGCCACTGCTTCATCATCTGCTGGCCCAATGACACCTGCCGCTGCTTCATCATCTGCTGGCCCTATGACACCAGCCACTGCTTCATCATCTGCTGGCCCTATGACACCAGCCACTGCTTCATCATCTGCTGGCCCTATGACACCAGCCACTGCTTCATCATCTGCTGGCCCAATGACACCTGCCACTGCTTCATCATCTGCTGGCCCAATGACACCAGCCACTGCTTCATCATCTGCTGGCCCAATGACACCAGCCACTGCTTCATCATCTGCTGGCCCTATGACACCAGCCACTGCTTCATCATCTGCTGGCCCAATGACACCTGCCACTGCTTCATCATCTGCTGGCCCTATGACACCTGCCACTGCTTCATCATCTGCTGGCCCAATGACACCAGCCACTGCTTCATCATCTGCTGGCCCAATGACACCAGCCACTGCTTCATCATCTGCTGGCCCTCGGACACCAGCCACTGCTTCATCATCTGCTGGCCCTATGACACCTGCCACTGCTTCATCATCTGCTGGCCCTATGACACCTGCCACTGCTTCATCATCTGCTGGCCCAATGACACCAGCCACTGCTTCATCATCTGCTGGCCCTATGACACCAGCCACTGCTTCATCATCTGCTGGCCCAATGACACCTGCCGCTGCTTCATCATCTGCTGGCCCTATGACACCAGCCACTGCTTCATCATCTGCTGGCCCTATGACACCAGCCACTGCTTCATCATCTGCTGGCCCAATGACACCTGCCGCTGCTTCATCATCTGCTGGCCCATTGACACCAGCCACTGCTTCATCATCTGCTGGCCCTATGACACCAGCCACTGCTTCAACATCTGCTGGCCCAATGACACCAGCCACTGCTTCATCATCTGCTGACCCAATGACACCAGCCACTGCTTCATCATCTGCTGACCCAATGACACCAGCCACTGCTTCATCATCTGCTGGCCCTATGACACCAGCCACTGCTTCAACATCTTGTGGCCCAATGACACCAGCCACTGCTTCATCATCTGCTGGCCCAATGACACCAGCCACTGCTTCATCATCTGCTGGCCCTATGACACCAGCCACTGCTTCATCATCTGCTGGCCCAATGACACCTGCCGCTGCTTCATCATCTGCTGGCCCTATGACACCTGCCACTGCTTCATCATCTGCTGGCCCAATGACACCTGCCACTGCTTCATCATCTGCTGGCCCTATGACACCAGCCACTGCTTCATCATCTGCTGGCCCTATGACACCAGCCACTGCTTCATCATCTGCTGGCCCAATGACACCTGCCGCTGCTTCATCATCTGCTGGCCCTATGACACCAGCCACTGCTTCATCATCTGCTGGCCCTATGACACCAGCCACTGCTTCATCATCTGCTGGCCCTATGACACCAGCCACTGCTTCATCATCTGCTGGCCCAATGACACCTGCCACTGCTTCATCATCTGCTGGCCCAATGACACCAGCCACTGCTTCATCATCTGCTGGCCCAATGACACCAGCCACTGCTTCATCATCTGCTGGGCCTATGACACCAGCCACTGCTTCATCATCTGCTGGCCCTATGACACCAGCCACTGCTTCATCATCTGCTGGCACAATGACTCGTGCCGATTCTTCATCATCTGCTGGCCCTATGACACCAGCCACTGCTTCATCATCTGCTGGCCCTATGACACCAGCCACTGCTTCATCATCTGCTGGCCCTATGACACCAGCCACTGCTTCATCATCTGCTGGCCCAATGACACCAGCCACTGCTTCATCATCTGCTGGCCCAATGACACCTGCCGCTGCTTCATCCTCTGCTGGCCCTATGACACCAGCCACTGCTTCATCATCTGCTGGCCCTATGACACCAGCCACTGCTTCATCATCTGCTGGCCCAATGACACCTGCCGCTGCTTCATCATCTGCTGGCCCAATGACACCAGCCACTGCTTCATCATCTGCTGGCCCTATGACACCAGCCACTGCTTCATCATCTGCTGGCCCTATGACACCAGCCACTGCTTCATCATCTGCTGGCCCAATGACACCAGCCACTGCTTCATCATCTGCTGGCCCAATGACACCAGCCACTGCTTCATCATCTGCTGGCCCAATGACACCAGCCACTGCTTCATCATCTGCTGGCCCAATGACACCAGCCACTGCTTCATCATCTGCTGGCCCAATGACACCTGCCGCTGCTTCATCATCTGCTGGCCCAATGACACCAGCCACTGCTTCATCATCTGCTGGCCCTATGACACCAGCCACTGCTTCATCATCTGCTGGCCCTATGACACCAGCCACTGCTTCATCATCTGCTGGCCCAATGACACCAGCCACTGCTTCATCATCTGCTGGCCCAATGACACCAGCCACTGCTTCATCATCTGCTGGCCCAATGACACCAGCCACTGCTTCATCATCTGCTGGCCCAATGACACCTGCCACTGCTTCATCATCTGCTGGCCCAATGACACCAGCCACTGCTTCATCATCTGCTGGCCCAATGACACCTGCCACTGCTTCATCATCTGCTGGCCCTATGACACCTGCCACTGCTTCATCATCTGCTGACCCAATGACACCAGCCACTGCTTCATCATCTGCTGGCCCTATGACACCTGCCACTGCTTCATCATCTGCTGGCCCAATGACACCTGCCACTGCTTCATCATCTGCTGGCCCAATGACACCTGCCACTGCTTCATCATCTGCTGGCCCAATGACACCTGCCACTGCTTCATCATCTGCTGGCCCTATGACACCAGCCACTGCTTCATCATCTGCTGACCCAATGACACCAGCCACTGCTTCATCATCTGCTGGCCCTATGACACCTGCCACTGCTTCATCATCTGCTGGCCCAATGACACCTGCCACTGCTTCATCATCTGCTGGCCCAATGACACCTGCCACTGCTTCATCATCTGCTGACCCAATGACACCAGCCACTGCTTCATCATCTGCTGGCCCTATGACACCTGCCACTGCTTCATCATCTGCTGGCCCAATGACACCTGCCACTGCTTCATCATCTGCTGGCCCAATGACACCTGCCACTGCTTCATCATCTGCTGGCCCAATGACACCTGCCACTGCTTCATCATCTGCTGGCCCAATGACACCTGCCACTGCTTCATCATCTGCTGGCCCAATGACACCTGCCACTGCTTCATCATCTGCTGGCCCAATGACACCTGCCACTGCTTCATCATCTGCTGGCCCAATGACACCTGCCACTGCTTCATCATCTGCTGGCCCTATGACACCAGCCACTGCTTCATCATCTGCTGGCCCAATGACACCTGCCACTGCAAGGGATGACAATGAAGCTGCTCCACCACAGTCACCACCTACTTCATCGGAGTTAAGAGATGCCTTTCAAAGGGCAGCAGTATAATTTTTTGATGCTGGGGCTGAATATTACTGCCTCAAGGCTATGATTTTCCCTTTTTTTTTTTATTACTGAGGAAGTTAGGGTGGAAGGGGTGAAAAATAATCTCTGCTGTTTTTTGACAGAAATGGTTAGCAAATTCATTCAAAGCACAAAATTTACGGGAAAAAAAATTGGGCGCCATTGTGAGTGGGTCCACTTGAGATTGGGCTCCAATACGCCTCCGTGGTCTAGTGGTCAGCATGCCTGGCTTAAATAAAGTTGTTTTTCCACTTGGAACTTTGTAAACAGAAACCAAGTAACCTCGTTTTACCTCACTCATAAGTCATGATGTTCACGATGTGGTCACCTCGACCTTTCGTTCCTCCTCCCTCACACTGGCAGACGTCACTAACAAGCTTTCTTACCACCATTATCTCAATATGAATAACCGGCAGGAGTAATTTGTTTTCTAACCTGATTTTAAAGCAACAATAATTATAAATCATATTCTAAATGACATTTTAATGCAATTTTAATGTCATCTTTTTCATTTGCATGTGTGTACCTTTCTGCTACAAATAAAAGTTTTTTTCCCATGTTTTGTTTTCCTTAACTCGAATGTTTCACATTTTAATCAATAACAAAGGCATCAAACACTAATTGTATGTTCAAGCTATGTTTATTTTTTTTTCTGTTGACATAAACTACATCGTTTTCCTTTGGTGCCATTATTTTCACATGGGTACAGTCTATCACTCCCACAACACCGGCAAGTTGGTAGAATTCTGCTTGCTTTTCACGGATCTCCACCCTATCAAGGGGAGACTGGATAAACCTCCCGACTACTTACGGGGCACTGAGGGCGGCCAGAGTTTCCACAATCACCCTGCTTACACTACTCTGGCTTACCCCCTAACTCATCACTTGAACACTGCAGCATTTTTCCTGTAGCCAAGTACCTTTAAGTCAAAATCACTTTCGACCCCGGGGTGAGGGAATGCTCCCTTTGAACTGGATCTTGTAGCTCTCTTCTCACCAAGTCAGTCACATACTCCATTCCTGCACGGTCTAATATGTATGTCTTGACAAGTTCACCATCGTTATACAGTTCCAAAGCGCCCTATCAAACTCTAAATTGCGGAGGCGGGCTGGGCGAGGAAGCCCGGTGGCCATGTTGATATGGGTCTGGGTCTGGGATTCACTATTAACTTTACTATTAAGTGTTTAGAAGTCCTCGCCAGCACTCCCAAGTTGATACCAAAGTTAAGAGTAGGTATTAGGCTAATAGTTGTTGAGGATACACTTTGAGAGTGAAGTTAATACCAAAGTCGAAAGTTAATACCAAGTTTAGTATTAATAGTTGTCGAGGATACGGGATCAGGTGAATGAGGTCAGGCGGGGGGTGGGGGGGGGCATTCACCTGTGTGTATGTGTGTGTGTGTGTGTGTGTGTGTGTGTGTGTGTGTGTGAAAACAATATCCATACATACAATCGTCATAAAAAAAAAGTAATGAAAGGGAGGATAAAAGGGATAAAAGTGAATCTGTGTCAAATTAATGAACTCTGTGGTTGCGTTTCCGGTTAAATGTTGTGGCGAGGAGGATTGCGATTTACGAAAGAATGACAGAATAAATAATAACAATAATAATAATAATAATAATAATAATAATAATAATAATAATAATAATAATAATACGATAGCGGACTTTTTTCTAATGTATTTTTGCCCTTGATCTCCTTCCTTTGCTGTAAAAAAAATAACGATAACAATAATAGTAATAATAATAAACTAGCTAGCTTAAGAAGAATGATGCTTTACGATATATATAAACTGAAAAAAAAAAAACATAACTAACTCATGAACTAACTAATTTGCTTACTATCTAGCATACATATTAGTTAACATACTTATTAATCAACATACTAACCAATTACCTAACAAGCTGACACACAAACTTACTAATTATCTAACGTACTAACCTAATAACTGGCTACCTATCGCAACCACTATAATGATAAAAAAGCAGGTAGGTTTATATATGAAAATAAATATGATCTAAAAAATATTGTAATAGAGGAAATGAAAAAAAGGTGAACTTACACTCTAAATATAAAATGCAAAGGAAGGAGTTAAAAGGCAAAATGAAGAGAGAAAACGAAGGGAAACTAATCAACAACAACAAAAAACAACAACTAAAAACGGTAGAAAGGAAATGGAAGCTAAAAAAAGAATGAATAGACGGAGGTGTCGTTTGGAGGGAGCATACAAAAAGTAAAAAACCCAAAACAGTACAAAAAAAATCTCCTGGAAACAAATTAAAACTCGTGGTGAGGATGGAAATAAAAAAAATAATAGAAACCATGCAAAGGAAATACAATACGGTAAAATTATTGAAGTAAAAAATAAATGGAATGGAAGACTTAATTAACCCCCAAAAAGAGTTCCAGTACAAGGCCGCACTACTAAACATTCGTGGCCCAAGTTCACATATTTGAGAAGGCTTTTGTAGTAGTTTTGGGCATTTCCAGGAGTAGTTTTATGACCCTGGTGGTAGTCCGGCCCTTCTTATGTACCGTGAACCTAAAGAAACACTCATTAGAACCCGACTGATCCCCTCTTTGACCTTTAGAAATATTGATGTGAGAAGCGAAAGTGTCTTATATTATCGACCACAGTGATGTAAGGGAACAGACACACACATAAAAAAATACCTGAACATAAAAAAAGTAGAAAGGAAAAAAAAGGTCAGGTGTGACATATAAACTCGACATTAATTAACTCACAGAAAATTAATCAACAAAAGTAATTACATAAAAAAAGCACGTTCAAGAGAGAAAAAAAGAAAGGTCAGGTGGCGAGCATAACCTACACATTAACAAGCAAAAAAACAAAAAAAAAAGCTCAAAGGTAAAAAAAAAAGAATTCACGAGGGAAATAACAACTTTTACATTAATTAACACAAAAAAAATGAACATAAAAAAATATATCAACGGGAATTACAGAAGATAAAACAGTAACGCACGAACAAACGAACAAAAGAAGAAAAGTAAAAAAACGGAAGTAAAGAGAGAAGATGGGAGAGCAGGCATATTAGAAAAGGCGGAAGGAAAATGGGAAGGGAGGCAAGAGAAAAGTAGGAAAAAGGAAAAAGTGAACTTGGAAGGAGCGGAAACAAAGGAAGGGCGGAGATAAATGTTGCAGTGGAGGAAGAAGCGGAGAAGGAAAAAAAGGAGGAGGCTGATTTGATAAGAGAAAGAAAAAAAAGATGAGAGAAAAAAAAAAGTGGAAGTAGAATACGTGGAAATGACGAGATCAAGGAAACTAGAACACGGTTAGAGGGATTAGCGGATTAGAGAGAGAGAGAGAGAGAGAGAGAGAGAGAGAGAGAGAGAGAGAGAGAGAGAGAGAGAGAAACATTCATACATACACACACATACATACATACAGACAGTCAGACAGACAGACAAACAGACACGGCCAGTAAGCCCGGGAGTGAGCCAGTTTGTGTCCGAGGTGGCGCGGCCCCTGAGTTATGACCCCCTGTGCTCCCGATGCGAGGCCTGGCTGTGCTCCTGAGCCCCGGGATGATGACACGGCCTGTGCTTGCCGGTCCCTGGTGTCGTGCTGTATTATGAGCCTTTTGACTTTAGTTTTCTTGAGAGATTTTTGCGGGTATTTCTTTTTCGTTTTATAGGATGATATATTTGGTTGAATCGTTGTGGTTTGTAAGTGTGTTTGATAAAGATAATGATGTAAATGTATGTCTGTTTGTTTGTTTCTTTGTTTATCTTTTTTTACATATTTTTTTTTCCAATGGAATTCTCCTAATACTGTCTTACTACTCATTCTTTTTCATTTTATTCATTTACTCCTACCTGACCTGGTTCTTGTTGATTTAAATTAATCCTTCGTATTCCTTCTTTTACCATTTCACGTTTCGTCGTTGTTGACTTTTTCTTTTCATCCCTTTCTCTACAATGTTATCTTTGCATATTATCTTCCGGGTTTCCTTTTGTCTTTTTCCTTCATACCGTTTTTACACCAGTCGTTAACTGAAGATTCATTGCATTTGTATCTCCGTGATATCTCTTTTCTTTTCTCTCCTATTCGTTTCTAGATGCCTTGAAATGTTTCTTCCTGGCGGTTGTAATTATTCGAATATCTTTAGAAGTTTAGATGATGGAACAATTTGTCCGTGAGTGTATGTGTGTGTGTGTGTGTGTGTGTGTGTGTGTGTGTGTGTGTGTGTGTGTGTGTGTGTGTGTGTGTGTGTTTGGTTGCTTGTGTTAATTAAATTTTGGTATGATGCATATAAATTTCTCTCTCTCTCTCTCTCTCTCTTTATTCAAACATAATATAATATTTCTGTACAAAAAGGAGGCTCAAAATTACATTTTTTAGGTATAACTATTTCAAGAGCCTGTGTATGGGACAAAATTAATTGTCCACTGTTGCACACACGTGCAACATACAAATACAAAATACAGTCTCTCTCTTTTTTTTATTTTTATTTAAACATCAAGATACAATGGTATTCATATGACAGAAGGGGCGGGGGTATTGTCTCCATGCTAAAGACGACCTCTGTCTTGAGGTCGCCTATCTTAAAGCATTATCTCGCACAATGTCACTAGTGTTGTGTTGTGCTTGTGCTCAGGCGTATGTGACTAGGGCGGGTAAGTGCGACTCCAGGCATGAGCCGCCACCTTCACCTGCTGGGTGTTCATTGCCCTAACGCCCACTTCACCCGTGAAGGCGTTCCGCCAGTGGGTCGTGGCACTCGTGAAGGCCCTCTGGCACCTGGCTGTGCGGCTTTTCGGATTTCAAGGAGGAGGTCGTTAGCCACCGCCGCTCTCGTGGTGTGCTGGCTTCTCCTCCAAGGGACCCGTAGTGCCGCCAGGTGAGGTGTATGTTGGACCTGGGCCTTGTGTAGGACTGTGATGGCACCGACCCTTCTCCGGTGCCCGAGGCTGTCGAGCATACAGCGGGGGGCGTCCTGCTGGTGATGTAGCTGCTGTCCATGTTGCCGTTGCCGCCACTGGTGTCTATGTGGTTGCTGCTGCTGAAAGCTGCTGGCATCGCGGATGAGTCGCTCTGCCCTCCTCCGCACTCTGTCCAGCAGCGAGAGGTGACATTGGGCACTACTCATCCAGGAGAGAGGGGTGATGGAGTCCTTGATGACCAGGGTGTAGTCCCCAAACTTCAGCCGTCCCTGCAGGAGTCTGGCGTCCTCCCCCGAACGCGGGAGAACGTCGTCCCCAGGCCATGATGTCACTAAGATGGTGGTTGGTGGCTTCGATCACGTCCGCAGTTTCCTCCCTGGTGTAGCTGTGGGACCGGGTGCAGTCGTCGGCGTAGGCTGAGGCCACTGGTAGGTCACGGAGCAGCTCGTCGAAGTATGCGTTCCAAAGAATCGGGCCCGGTGCTGATCCTTGTGGAACGCTGGCAGTGACTGGGGAACTGCCTGACGTGCACCCGTTCACCACTACCCTCAGACTCCGGCCGTGCAGGTAGTTCGAAAACAGCTGCAGCAGTTGTCCTGTGATGCCGAGCTGTTCGAGCTTGGCCAGGAGGCCCCTGTGCCACACACAGTCGAATGCGCCAGCAATATCTAGGGCGACAACAAGTGAGGGGCGACTAGAGTCCAGGGCGTCATGCCAAGACTTGCTGAGCAGGAGGAGGAGGTCTAATGCCGAGCGACCTCTCCTGAACCCGTGCTCTCTCTCTCTCTCTCTCTCTCTCTCTCTCTCTCTCTCTCTCTCTCTCTCTCTCTCTCTCTCTCTCTCTCTCTCTCTCTCTCTCTCTCTCTCTGGCGTAATCTCAAAAACACTAGATAAACACAACTCTCTCTCTCTCTCTCTGGCGTAATCTCAAAAACACTAGATAAACACAACAAAACAACAACACCTAGCAAAGTAAACAAGCGAGATATGGCCAATACAAAGCAGGCCCTATCAGAAAAACCTATCCTCGCTATAGGCCGACGAAAACAAAACAGGAACAGGATACATAGGAATACATAGGAAGAACAGACACCAGAAGACCTGTCGGTCTATGGCGAGGGTGTCTGTTTACTACTGCTACTACTAGTAATCTACGTGTGGTAGGACAGGATAGAATAGATGAAGGCTCCTCCCCACCCACCTCTCCCTCCGGCAATGTGCCGGCAGGAAATAGTTAGAAGAGAACACCATGTGTCTTTAAGGAAGAAAGGGACATGGAAATTTTACAGTAAAGAGAGAAATAAGAGGAAATTACTACCCTTAACTTACGCTACTGGTCTTCTTTCTTCGTTTCGACATTCTTTATTAACTCATTCATTATTTTTTTATGGATCTCGTGTTTCTCTTTCGTGTAGTAGTAGTAGAAGTAGTAGTAGTAGTAGTAGTAGTAGTAGTAGTAGTAGTAGTAGTAGTAGATGTAGTAGTAGTAGTAGTAGTAGTAGTAGTAGTAGTAGTAGTAGTAGTAGTAGTAGTAGTAGTAGTAGTAGTAGTAGTA
This sequence comes from Eriocheir sinensis, assembly GCF_024679095.1. NCBI lineage: Eukaryota > Metazoa > Arthropoda > Malacostraca > Decapoda > Varunidae > Eriocheir > Eriocheir sinensis. The sequence goes on along the minus strand of NW_026112324.1, from coordinate 30,185 downwards.
GTAGTAGTAGTAGCAGTAGTAGTAGTAGTAGAAGTAGTAATGGGAGAAGCAACAGGATTAGTGATAGTTGTAGTAGCAGCATAAGTAATAGTAGTAGCGGTTTAACACCCATACACATAATCCAACCCAGGCCACAGGAGCACACAGACGGGGAAGGGACGACAACCCCCCCACCCTGCACACACCCCGCGACAACCCAGACACAAAGGGAGGCACAGACAGGCTTGTTTGCAGACACACATCAGACACCCAGACCACGGAGACTTAACCCGATTTTCCCAGCCCATATTTCCTTTCTTTTCACCCCTTCTCCTGCCCCCTCCCCCCCCACACACACACCCGAACACTCTCCCGCTCCCACCCCACGCCCCCTTTTCTCTCATTCCTCCTGTTCTCTTTCTCATTCTCCTCTTTGATTTTGTTTCCCTTTTTCTTTCTTTTCTATTTCTCTCTTTGTGTCTTTTTTTGTTTGTTTAGTTTGCCCTCTTCTTGCACCCTTTTCTCGTTTATCGCATTTTCTTTCCCATTCTGCTTTTTTGTTTTGTTTTCCTTTTCCTCGTTTTCTTTCTCTCAGTTTAGTTTTGTTGTTTATTTACTCTATATAACCTCTCTTACTCCTTCTGTCCTTCCCATTCTCCTTTTCAGTTTTGTTTCACTTTTTCCTTAGTTTCCTTGTTTTCCTAGAGGGTTTTATTTTTATTATTTTTATTTTTCATATGTTCACTCCTCTTCCTATACATCCTTTCTTATTCCTCCTCCTGTTCTCTTTCTCATATCGCTCTAGTTTGGCTTTCCTTTCTCCTCCTTTTTCTCTTAGTTCTATTTTTTTTTTTTTACATGCACCTTTCCACCCCAATCCTATGCACCCTTTTCTCATTCATCTTCTTTTCCTCCTCAGTCTGCTCCTTGATTTTGTTTTCCTTTTTTTCTTCCTTTTTTCATTTATATTTACATTTTTTCCTTACTTTGCATGTTTTCACCTCCCGTCACTTTTTTTTACTGTTCTGTTCTTAATCCCATTCTGCTCCTGTTTTTTTGTCTTTGTACTTTTTCCTTCTTCTATTAGTTTTTTTTAGTTTTTTTATCTGTCTTTGTCTCTTTCCTGTACTGTCCATTCCTCCTGTTCTTTCCCATCCATAGATTTATTCATTATATATACACCATCACACCGTTGCCAGATTGTCGTACTCAGAGCATTATTATTTATCGATTTCTGACGCCTAACTGTTGCCAAGAAATATCGGGATTTAACTCTTTTAACGATAACTATAAATGAGTTTCGTTATTGGGGTAGGAAGTCGGGAAATATAAGCGGCTGAGTACGACAATCTGGCACGCTGCAACCTCTAAGCCATCATATATAGATTCATTAGTTATTGATATGTTGAACTTTACTGATGATCGAAGGCGTTTTGTTATTTTTTTTTACTGGGATTTGGTTCTTTATTCCATTGATAAATTTATAGCACACACACACACACACACACACACACACACACACACACACACACAACCCCCCTACACACACACACACACACACACACACATATACAAGCCCCCCCCCCCCCCCACACACACACACACACACAACCCCCCTACACACACACACACACACACACACACACACACACACACACACACACACACACACATATACACCCCCCCATACACATTCACATACAACCGCCCCCTCCCCCCCCCCACACACACTCCCACGCTCCTATATCACCCTCCCAGCATCCCTTCTTCCTTCCACTTCCTCATTACTTTCCCTCGCCCTTCTTCCTCTTCCCTCCCCTTCCACCCCCACCCCCTGTCTCCTTCCTCCTCAAAATGCACCTGCCGAGGTAAATTTACATACTTGATGAAATGTTGGTCTTCCTCCTTGAGACGGCTCTCAGGCCTGTTTATTACCGGATATGGACAGTGAAAGGGATACTACCTCCCTCCTCCTCCTCCTCCTCCCACCCCGACACCTCTTCCTCTGATCCCTGTCCATATTTGCCTCCCTAAGAAGATGGGAAAGGAGAGAGAGAGAGAGAGAGAGAGAGAGAGAGAGAGAGAGAGAGAGAGAGAGAGAGAGAGAGAGAGAGAGAGAGAGAGAGAGAGAGAGATAAGAAATAAGAAATAGATAGATAGTTAGATAGACAAATACATACTAATATAGATAATTAGATATAGATAGATTATGTGTATCGTGAATAGATGGATTATTACGGGAAAAAACTCCATTGTTCCATTTCTTTGCCTCATATTTCCACTTTTATTTTTGGTTTAGTGTTTTTTTCCCCTCGATATGTTTTACCTTATCTTACCTTACCTTACCTTACCTTACTTTACCATAACTTACCTTGCCTTTCCTTACCTTACCATATCATACCTTACCTTGCCTTATCTTACCTTACCGTACCTTACCTTACCATACCTTACCTTATCTTGCCTTTCCTTACCTTACCATATCATACCTTACCTTGTCTTATCTTACCTTAGCTTACCTTACCTTATCTTACCTTCCCTTACCGTACCTTCCCTTCCCTTACCTTCCCTTGCCTTACCTAACCTTAACTTACCTTACCTTACCTTACCATACCTTACCTTTTAACTCTTCTGCCTTCTTTTTACTCACACCCACACACCCATTCAAACACCTTCCCATTCACCAGAAGCCTCACAATCGTATCTCTTCTTATTTTTCTTTCCCTTCCCTCCTTTTTCTCCCCTTCCCTGATCTCTCACTCACCCTCATACGATTTGTCTCAATATTTTTTTTCAGCTCCATATCTTTTTTTTTTTTACAGCGGGTACTCATAATTAACTTTCTTTTATTTTTTATCTTTTTTATCTTTTATCTTCCTGCTTTTTGTTGCTTTCATCGTCGTCATTGCCGTTATTTTTAGCCTTAACCTCTTTTTTATTTTTTTTTATTTGAGTCGTCTACGAGGCCATCTGCTTCTTTTGTTTCTTCTTTTTTTATTCTTTCTCTTTCTCTTTTTCTTCTTCTTCTTCGCCTTCTTGTTCTTGTTCTTCTTCCTCTTCTTCTTTTTCTTCTTTATCATCATCATCATTAACATCATCATCTTCTTCTCCTCCTCCTCCTCCTCCTCCTCCTTCTTCTTCTCTCTTCTCGTTTTTCTGTGTTCCAAGATGTGGGTGGCCTCGAGATACCTGCCTGAACACCTAAAGAAACATAATGAAACAGAGGAAGAGGGGAAGGGGGGAAGAGGAAGGAGACAGATGGATGAAGTTGGAAAGGAGGAGGAGGTACTGAGAGATGGAGGAGGAAAGGATGACAAAGGAGATAGGAGTGATGTCGGAAAGGATAGGAATTGGGAGATGAAGGAGGATAGGGAGAAACGATTATTGGTGACGGAGGTACGGAAAAAAAGGGAGGTTAAGGGATGAAGGAAGAAAGGATAGAAAGAGGTTATGGACAAAAGGGGAAAGGAAAAGGAGATTAGGGACCTCAACGTTGCCAGATCATCTTACTCATCCTCTTATATTTACCGACTTCTGACCCAAAAACTGTCTCGTGGACCCCAATAAGGAGATTCACTTATAATTATTGTTAAAATAGTTAAATCCTGATGTTTCTTGGCAACAGTTAGGCGTCAGAAACCGGTAAATACTATGCTTTGAGTACGGCAATCTGGCAACGGTGATTGGTGTTGAGGGGGAAAAGAATAGGCGGTGGGCGTTAGGGGGGATGAAGGTGAGGAAAGGAAGGGGATGGGGTTGAGGGGGGAAAGAATAGGTGGTGGGTGTTAGGGGGGATGAAGGTAAGGAAAGGAAGGGGGGATGGGGTTGAGGGAAAGAAAAGGCGGTCGGAGTTAGGGGCGATGAAGGTAAGGAAAGGAAGGGGGATGGGGTTGAGGGGGAAAAGAATAGGTGGTGGGTGTTAGGGGGGAAGAAGGTAAGGAAACGAAAGGGGGATATGGTTGAGGGGAGAAGAATAGGTGGTGGGTGTTAGGGGATGAAGGTAAGGAAAGGAAGGGGATGGGGTTGATGGGGAAAAGAATAGGTGGTGGGCGTTAGGGGGGATGAAGGTAAGGAAAGGAAGGGGGGATGGGGTTGAGGGGGAGAAGAATAGGTGGTGGGTGTTAGGGGGGAAGAAGGTGAGGAAAGGAAGGGGGGATGGGGTTGAGGGGGAGAAGAATAGGTGGTGGGTGTTAGGGGGGATGAAGGTAAGGAAAGGAAGGGGGGATGGGGTTGAGGGGGAGAAGAATAGGTGGTGGGTGTTAGGGGGGATGAAGGTAAGGAAAGGAAGGGGGGGATGGGGTTGAGGGGGAGAAGAATAGGTGGTGGGTGTTAGGGGGGATGAAGGTAAGGAAAGGAAGGGGGGATGGGGTTGAGGGGGAGAAGAATAGGTGGTGGGTGTTAGGGGGTTGAAGGTAAGGAAAGGAAGGGAGGAATGGGGTTGAGGGGGAGAAGAATAGGTGGTGGGCGTTAGGGGGGATGAAGGTAAGGAAAGGAAGGGGGGGATGGTGTTGAGGAAGGGTGGAGGAGAACCAAACACTCGACAACACACTCGACCAAACAAGACGGAGACTCAGGCAAACAGAGGAAAGAGCAGTGAGAATACAAGGAGGAGGAGGAAGAGGAGGAGGAGGGGGAGGGTCTGTGATGGTGAAAGTTTCTTGAGACAGAGATAGAGAAAGGGATGCAAATGTTTCCTTTCCTTCCTTTAATCTCTGCCATCACGTGAAAGGCGTACACGACAGGTATGATGTTGGTCACCCTTCCGTCTGTATAAGAAATAAATATATGCCAGAAAAAAAAACTCCATTCCTATTTTTTCTTTGTCTCATATTCACTTTCGTTTTCAGTTTCCTATTTCTCCCGCACGATCTTTTTTTACCTTTCTTTTCTAGCTCCTCTGTCTTCTTTTTACTCTTCCCCTCACACCCACACACCCAAACACCCAAACACACACCCACACACCCAGACACCCAAACACCCATACGCGCACCCTCACACCCACGCACCCAGACACCCAGACGCACACCCTCACACCCATACACCCAGACACCCATACGCACACCCTCACACCCACACACCCAAACATAAAAGCAGCAAATTGAGGAAGAGAAGCGATGGTAATAACAGCGGTGTGGAGTAGGTGATGTAATAATGACTGTCGAGGTGGAAGTATGCATGAAAAATATATAGCATTCTTATGTTTATTTCATTTATTTGTGTGTATTTTTTCACTTGTCTATTTGTAATTCTTTTACAGGAGAATTTAAAGTTGGGAGTCAGACGTAATTCTCTTGATGTTGTTTTCTTCTTTTCTTAAATTTATCTAAGTCAAAGTAGACACTAAGGAAATTTTTCAAAGCATAATAATTTAAAAAAAGCAGAATGAAAAAAAAAAAAAGACTATAATCGTATCAAAAATAGTTTCGTTTGTACGGCTTTCACTTCTACCAATACTACTACCATCACCTCCACCATCATCACCACCCCAAAGACGACCATCATCACCCCCCCCCCTACGCTACCATTACCCACCCACCACCACAACCACCATCACCCCTTCTCCCACCACCACCACCGGAAGAAATCACTCCGGGCCCCACAACACTTCCTTTGTCAGGATTACACGGGACTAAAGAGAAGAAAAAGAAATGGAAAAAAAGACCTAGTCAGAGGGAACAGTAAGAAGAATAAATGACCCAATTTGCATATGTAATACTACTAAAAATCTCTCTCTCTCTCTCTCTCTCTCTCTCTCTCTCTCTCTCTCTCTCTCTCTCTCTCTCTCTCTCTCTCTCTCTCTCTCTCTCTCTCTCTCTCTCTCTCTCTCTCTCTCTCTCTCTCTCTCTCTCTCTCTCTCTCTCTCTCTCTCTCTCTCTCTCTCTCTTCTATCATTATATCTATCTATCTTTCCCCTTTTTATTATTTTCTCTCTATCCTCTTCATATAGTTTCATTTTGCTTTGGTTTGCTACACAACATAATTTATTCAATCTCCTGAACTAAAAAGAAAAAGAAAACGTTTATTAGTTTCAGAGAGGTCCTTAGATGCGCTCTTTATATGATCGAGGAGTTCAGCAACTACAGTAACGGTGTATATTAGTGTTGATTTGTGACAGACCGTGTATATTTAGGTTTAAGTTGTAGGGTACGTTCAGAGTCTGCCACAAGAGTTGAGGGATAATACACACACACACACACACACACACACACACACACACACACACACACACACACACACACACACACACACACACACACACACACACACACACACACACACACACACACACACACACACATACACACACACATTGCAAATCCCCAAATTATCATCCGTTCTAATGGCTGGATTATGACTTACCAAATGACAGTACGAATAGCGATGTTAATCCTGCTACTTTTGTATTAATGAAAAATGTCACTACTACTACTACTACTACTACTACTGCTGCTGCTACTACTACTACTACTAGGCCAACCACTACTACTACTACTACTACTACTACTACTACTACTACTGCTGCTGCTGCTGCTACTACTACTACTAGGCCAACCACTACTACTACTACTACTACTACTACTACTGCTACTACTATAAAAATGACGCAATATGTAATAATGATGGCGATAATGAATAATGAACACGCTGTGACTGACCTTTATAATATAGTTGATGATTAAACCTTGATAATGATGAATAATAAAAATAATAACGGTATTTGTATTAGTATTTCTATTTTTATTATTATCATTTTATCATTATTATTATTATCATTAGTAGTAGTAGTAGTAGTTTTTTTGTGATGCCTGTAGCGCCGGTAGGCTTTTTAAGGGGCCTTATGAACGGCCCCACCCCGTTAGTGGCGCAGGCTAATTTTATTTATGGTGGCTGCCGTGGTGTATGACTTGCTTGGCCCATGCTGCCCCCCGATGCTCTTGTTGATCGGTCACTGAAGTTAAGGTTGATTAAAGATCCTGACAACATGTGGGTAATGTTCTGCCACTCGGCGATGAACTGAAAAATCAGCGTGTTTCGGTAGGGACTGGAACACTCTCTCTCTCTCTCTCTCTCTCTCTCTCTCTCTCTCTCTCTCTCTCTCTCTCTCTCCTCTCTCTCTCTCCTCTCTCTCTCTCTCTCTCTCTCTCTCTCTCTCTCTCTCTCTCTCTCTCTCTCTCTCTCTCTCTCTCTCTCTCTCTCTCTCTCTCTCTCTCTCTCTCTCTCTCTCTCTCTCTCTCTCTCTCTCTCTCTCTCTCTCCACTGTTTTTATTACTTTTTCTTTCTCTCCACCGCGTGTTGCTTTTCATTTTTTTTACCGTAATTTTTTTCCTCGTCTGACATTTTTTTTCTTTCTCGTTTTTCCGTTTACCTCGTGTTGCTTTATTTGCGTTCTTTCCATGTTTCCATTTTTTTCATCTTTTTCTCCATTTTCATTTTTTCATTTGATCTACATATTTTTTCCGTTTTCTTTTGTCACTTTTTTTTATCCCCCTGACACCTGTTATATTTTGTTTTGGTTTGGTTTGTTACAGCGAGGTTTTTTTTTTCCTCTTTAAATTCCTACTTTTCTTTGTATGTTGTTCATAAGCTGTATAGTGCTGTATCGTTACCAAATTTGTAGTTACTCACGTCTTTTTATTGCCATTTTTTTATATCACATGTAAGATTAGTAGAATGCGATTTTTATGTACACAATATTTGCTTCTGCTTTATTTTTCGTATGTAGCGCAGCAAAACATATACTTTTTTGTCATTTTTTTCTTTCCGATCTAACAAAATCTATGAAACACTGACATTTCGTAACCCGCTATTAATTAAACAAACAAAGAGAGCCTGCTATAATTCAATGAAGAAAAATGTAAAGTCATGCACCTTGGGTGGGGAAATCCAGCATACCAATACCACATGGGAAACACTAAACTATCCACCACAGAGGCAGAGAAAGACCTGGGACTATAATGTTACCAGGTTACCGGTAAAGGACAAATCCGTACCAATCGCAGCGGACAGCTTAAGGCAATATATCCACGCCTTAATATGATGATCGTGTGGCATCGGTGGCTCAGTGGTGGAATTTTCGTCTCCCTCACTGAAGACCGAAGACCCGGGTTCGATCTCCGGCCGATGCAAGGATGTAAGCATTTTCTTTTTTATTTTTTTATTTCCTTTATATTCACTTTTATTTGTTTTCTATTTATATATTTTTTTTATTTTATCATTACCTTATTTTGTAAGTGCCAAAATTGAGCCAAGGCCACTAAGTCATTTTTTTCGTAAATGTAGATACAGTTTGATAAATAACATATGTGCCTCTGAAGCTGAATCCATGAGGGGTTATTGTATAGCTTTTGTTGTTGTTTATTATTTGGTTCTTAGCGAGAGGAGTCGTTTCATTCAACAGACACACACATCGGTTGGTCGTACGTCGCTTTCTTTTCCGTCATTTCCTTTTCCATCGTTTCCTTTCGCTGTGTTCCTCCTCCCTGTCTATCTCCTGCCGCCACTCCGCCTGCCCTCCCTCCCCCTCCTCCTCCTCCTCCTCCTCCTCTCACTCTTCCTGCTCATCACCTCTTCCCCTCACTCTCCCCCTGTCATGGCGTCCCAGGGGAGGAGGGGAGACTGAGGGGCGCTGGGCAAAGGACGAGGAGGAAGAGGAGGTGGAGGAGGAGAAAAGGACCCAATCTGCTGAAGACTTCCTCTCGTCCCTACACTCTTGATTTAACACCGAAAGACGGACACACACACACACACACACACACACACACACACACACACACACACACACACACACACACACACACACACACACACACACACACACACACACACACACACACACACACACACACACACACACACACACACACACACACACACACACACACACACACACACACACACACACACACGCACTCTTCATCATTTACTTCTTCCAATATTTGCTTTCTTGCTCTGTTTTAGGTCAGCGCAAAGAACTGAAGGTTGTGTCGTGTGATCACTTGTAAAGAGAAGACGTTGTTACATTTATTTTTGACGTGCAGAGCCTCACAGTGCTGGTGATAATTGTGCTACAGTATCAATGCAATATGGAAGATTAAATATGTAGTACAGAAATTGTAATAAGTTAGCAGTGAAAAGAGACATATTTCTTTTAACACTACAGGGTTATAATAAGTGAGGATAAAATAGATACATCACTTTTAACACTACAGAAATATAATAAGTTAACAGAGAAAAGAAACATATTACTTTTAACAAATTCATACCAGATTGTCTTCCTCACTCACTCTATGACTTCAAACATTTGATATGATAACAGCACGCCTTACTTTTGTCTGTCGTGGGAGCGGTAAGTAGCGGGCTTCTTTTTGTTCTACACCTTTTTTGTTGCCCTTAAGTCGTCTCCTTTGTTGTAAAAAAAAAAAAAAAAAAAAAAAAAACAGAACAGAAAAAGGTTGATGATATTTCGGTGACGATTGAGAACAAGAAATGGACTTAAGAGTTTCATACGCGTACAAGAAAAGTAACCGCAGATCGTTAACCCAGAAACTATGTAAGGTCATGACAGAAGAGCACCAGATGGAGAATTGAAATTAGAGTAGTTGCCAGAGCAGGATGGAGCACAGAAGCATCAGACAGGGAGGTAGAGAGAGTATGGAAAAGCCTGTCATCCTATGGACTAATAATGCCTGAAATTGAAGATGATGATGATGATTATGTATTAGATATTTTGTGGTACTGATGTCACCAGGCGAGATAATTAAGTCAATACAGATCACACAAGAAAACGACACCCTCTCCTTCCCCCCCTCAAGGAAGCACCCGCGCCACACACCTGCCTTGATCACCGTCTCATTACCTTGCATAAACCTCGACACTTAAGGGCCAAAACTTTCAGGAGATCCACATTGGAGTCTGGGTTTCTCCATCACGACCCTTATTTATACGAACCACTTGCCAGGACTTCCACTATACACTTACCTCCCTCGCTTTCCTTCTGGCCTCCTAACCCCTCCCCCTTCCTCCCCTCCTATCCTCCTCTCCTCTTCTTCTACTCTTCACTCGTATAGTTGACCAGAACGCTTCATTTCGCCTCTCGCCCTCCTTCTTGTAACCTCTCCTATCGCCTCATAACCTCCCCTCTTACTTCCTTCTGGCCTCCTAACCCCTCCCCCTACCTCCCCTCGTAGCCTCCTCTCCTACTCTCCTACTCTCCTTCTGCTCTTCACTTGTATAGTTGACCAGAACGCTTCATTTCGCCTCTCGTCTTCCTTCTGTAACCTCTCCTATCGCCTCATAACCTCCCCTCTTACTTCCTTCTGGCCTCCTAACCCCTCCCCCTACCTCCCCTGCTAGCCTCCTCTCCTACTCTCCTTCTACTCGCCACTTGTATAGTTGACCAGAACACTTCATTTCGCCTCTCGCCCTCCTTCTGTAACCTCTCCTATCGCCTCCTAACCTCCCCTCTTACTTCTCCTCACTCGTATAGTTGACCGGAATCCCTCCTTCCTCCTCTCGTAACTATTCCTCCTTTCCTTCAACCCTCCAGTAGTCACCCTAACCCTTCCTGACCTCTTTCCTTACGCCTCCCTTCCCCCTAGACCCCTGTACCCTCTCCTATCTCCTTTTGACCTCTCCTCCCTCTCCTATCGTTAGCCAGAGCGCCTCCTTCCTCCCCCTCATCGTAGCGGCGTCTTCTAGCCTTCTGTAACCTCTCCTTCCCTTCCCTGTGCCTCCTGCTGCCACCCCCCCCCCCTCATCGTCGCGGCGCCATCATCCACAACACGAGCTACATTTTCCTCCCCGGGTCGCCGCTAATCGCCTCGCCCCTCAACAGTGGCCTCATTAACCCTCCGTTGCCCCGACACCAAAAGTTGGCTCCGGCGACAGTCCAATTCCGACTCCTCACCTTTCAATAGCCGGCGTTAATCGAAGGGAGAGAGGGACGGAGGAAGGGGAGAGGGAGGAAAGGAGGGAGAGGGAAGAAGGGAGAAGAGCTGGGAGTGAAGATGAGGGAGGGAGAGGACAGAAAGGGCGGAGAGAGAGGAAGGAAGAGAGTGAGGGTAGAATGAGGAAAGAGAATGGGAGGAGGGCGGGAGAGACAAGAGCTGGGGGTAAGGGAGAGAAAGGAGTTTAGGGGTTAAGATGAGAGAAGAGGGACGGGGTAGGAGGAGATAAAGAGGGCAGGGGAGGAGAGGGAAAGAGAGAAGGAAGGAATAAGGTGTGGGTAGGATAAGGAAGGGAGGGAGGGAGGAGTTGGGGATAAAGACGAGGGAGAGAAAAAACTGAGAAGGACAAAATGAGGACAGAAGATAAAGAGGGTAAAAGAGAGAAAGGAGTAGGGAGGAGGAAAACCTAGGAGTAATTAAGAGAGAGAGGACTGAGAAGGAGGGGAAAATGAGGAAAGGATAAAGAGAGGGAGTGAGAAGGAGGAAGGGAGAGAGAGGGAGCAGCTTGAGGGGGGGGTTAAAGATGAAAGGGAAGGACAGAGAAGGAGGGCAAGATGAGGGTAGGAGAGAACGAGAGGAAAAGGGAAGAAAGTGAAGGTAAAACGAGAGAGAGAGAGAGAGAGAGAGAGAGAGAGAGAGAGAGAGAGAGAGAGAGAGAGAGAGAGAGAGAGAGAGAGAGAGAGAGAGAGAGAGAGAGAGAGAGAGAGAGAGAGAGAGAGAGAGATTTACATAGATTTACATAGAAAATCAGACCACACAGACCCCATGGTCCAGACTTGGTGGTCTGTCCTTAAACCTAAGTGATTTTACATTAATCAGAAGACTCCAAAACGTTGCATTTCTACTCTAGTTGATATTAAGTTGAAGGAAGTGACGGTCGAGCTTATTTTTGAAGGAGTCAATCGTGTTACACTGGACCACTGACGGTGGAAGCTTATTCCATTCTCGCACTACAACGTTGGTGAAGAAAAATTTGGTGCAGTCTGAATTTACTTGTCTACATCTGAGTTTTACGCCATTGTTCCTCGTGCGCAAAGTGTCATCGATCATAAACAATGTTGATCTGTCTACATTCGTGAAACCATTAAGTATTTTAAAACATTCGATCAGTTTTCCTCGGAGGCGACGTTTCTCAAGAGAGAACATGTTAAGGGTAGAAAGCCTTTCTTCGTAGGATTTGTTGCGCAAGGAAGGGATCATTTTCGTTGCCCGTCGCTGAACACCTTCTAATTTAGCAATATCCTTTGCATGGTGGGGAGACCAAAACTGTACCGCATATTCCAAGTGGGGTCTGACTAAACTGTTGTAGAGCGGGAGTATTACATCTTTATTCTTGAATACAAAGTTTCTTTTAATGAAGCCCAACATTCTGTTCGCTTTATTTGCTGCATCGATGCATTGCTGTGAGAATTTGAGGTTTGACGCGATTTTGACCCCCAAGTCTTTGACGCATTGAACGCTTTTGAGTTTAACGCCGCGCATTTCGTATTCGAACTTCTTATTCCTCGTTCCAACTTGAAGGACCTGGCACTTGTCTACGTTAAAGGGCATCTCCCATCTATCCGACCAAGCTGAAATTTTGTGCAAATCCTCTTGGAGGCTTTGCCTGTCTTCGTCAGTGAGAACCGAGTTGCCAATCTTTGTGTCGTCTGCAAATTTACTAATGCGGTTATTGAGTCCAACATCCACGTCGTTGATGTAAATAATGAAGAGCACTGGGCCAAGGACCGAGCCCTGAGGGACGCCACTAGTGACAGGCGCCCACTCTGAGTTAAATCCGCCAATCACTACTCTTTGTTGCCTGTTGCTCAACCAATTCGCGATCCATTGGTTTACTTGACCGTCAATACCTATTTGCTTTAATTTGTAAAGTAATTTATGATGCGGGACTTTATCAAACGCTTTCTGGAAATCAAGATAGACTACGTCCAGTGATTTGGTTACGTCATAAACAGTGAAGAGGTCGTTATAAAAGGTTAATAGGTTTGATAGGCAGGATCTTTTGTTTCGGAAGCCATGTTGTGAGTCCCCAATCAATGAGTGGCTTTCAAGGTAATTCACAATTTTGTCTCTAATTATGCCCTCAAGTAGCTTACCTACAACCGAAGTTAGACTAATGGGCCTGTAATTACCTGGTGCTTTTTTGTCTCCTTTCTTGAAAATCGGTGTCACGTTAGCCTTTTTCCAATCTGAAGGGACGATGCCTTGTCGCAAGGACATATTGAATACGGTTGTGAGGGAGGAGAGTATTTCGCTCTTTGTTTCTTTCAGCAGAGTTGGATATACTTTGTCAGGTCCAGGACTTTTATTTGTTTTAAGTGAATGGAGAGCTTTAAGGACTTCATCGGTTATTATTTCAAAATTAGGCAATGCATGCTCGAGATTTACAATAGTACTGGTGTTGGTGGTAGCGAGAGGAAGACTGTTAGTATTAAACACCGAGGAAAAGTAATTGTTTAAGAGGTTTGCAATGTGTTAGCTGTCAGTCACTAGTGCACCGTCGCTGTTTGTTAAAGGTCCAATACCACTTTTGATCGCCTTTCTGTTGTTTATGTAACTGAAGAAAGATTTCGGATTATTTTTACAGTTGGCTGCAATATTTTCTTCGTATCTACGCTTTGCCTGACCTACTAGTCTTTTTACTCGTCGCCTGGCATCATTATAAAGTCTAATGTTTTCGGGCGTGCTTTGTTCTTTCTTTAACCTGTAAAACAATTTTCTCTCATTGACTGATTGTTTAATTTCGCTATTAAACCACGGTGGGCTTTTATTAGTGTTAATTCGCTTCTCGCACAAGGTGACGAATGTGTTCTGCTGAGTGAGTAAGTGATTTTTAAGGCTTAGCCAGGCTTCCTCTACGTTGCCGTCATCTGATAGTTGTATTTCTGTTAGTTTTTGTCGGATTTCTACGAAGTTAGCTCTTTTGAAATTGGGCACCTTTACTTTATTTTCAGTCACTGATGATTGAGCTTTAATGTCTACGCGCACTAATTTACGATCGCAAGAACCGAGGTGTTCTCCTACCGTGACACTACTGATTAGGTTATCTTGGGTCGTTATAACAAGGTCGAGTATATTATTTTGTCGAGTTGGCTCAGAAACCATTTGGCTTAAATAATTTTCTTCTAGAAATTCGATCATTCTATGTGACTCGCCTTCTGTACCTGACAGTGTCGCCCAGTCGATATGGGGGAGGTTAAAGACTCCTAATATCAGTGAGTCGCTGTTATTAAGTGACTGCCTTAAGACGCTGTACATTTCAAGGTCGTCATCGAGTGATTGCCCGGGAGGTCTGTAGGTGACAGATATATTTAAGTTGACTTTTGCAATGTTTACTCGCACGCACAAATGTTCAACGTTACTGTTTCCCGGTGTTTTGTCAGTGGGTTGCAAATAGCTTTTGACATAAAGGGCGACGCCACCGCCTCTACGGTTTACACGATCTTTGTTGAAGAGTCTGTAGCCATCTATGTTGTATTCGGAACTTAAATCAATATTTGTGGTGTCGATAAATGTTTCGGTTATAGCAATTATGTCAAAATTTTCTGTTAAAGCAAGACATCTCAGTTCATCAAATTTGTTGCTTAGGCTACGCGCATTGAAACTAAGGATTTTTAAGTTATCTAGAGGCTTAGTAATAGAAGTGGTGGTACTTGCGGGATCACGGTTACGGGCTTGTTGCGATGCACGGCGTCTATTTACACGGGTGGGGTGGGGGGACGTGGCCGTGACTCGTTTTTTGTTCGGATGACACGCACTGCTTCGTTGAGGAGCCTTCCGAGTCTGGCTGCCCCGATGGGAGAAAGGTGCAATCCGTCCCTGTGAAAGAGCTCATTTTGTCCATAGAAATTGTCCCATGTGTTGAGGAACTCCACATCAAGCTCCCTGCAAAGAGTCTGTAAGCGGTTGTTTAGGCTGAAGGCCTTACTGAAAAAGTCGCTCTCCGCCCAAGTCCGTGGTAGAACTCCTGAAATCAAAATGTTAGGGGATTTAGTCTTATACTGCTGGATGAGCCTACGGTACTTCTCCAGGAGTTCCTCAGACTGGGTCGTGGTGATGTCGTTCGTACCTGTGTGAATAACAAACAGTGAATCATTAGTAGCCTGGGGGGATATCTCCTCAAGAGCAGCAGTTATGTCGTCGATCCCAGCACCAGGATAGCAATAGTTCCGTCTTCGACGAGGAACTCTGCCGCAGAACTCAACGACCTGCTGGCGAATCATGGAGTCACCCACCAGGAAGGTGCTCTCCTGCTCGTCCTCCTCCTCCAGAATGGCAAACCTGTTGAAGCAATGAACAGGATAAATCGCTTGTCTGGCTGGTTTGGCTCCTCCATTCACGACGGTGAAGCCATCATGGGCGGTGCCACTAGCATCCTCCCGTTGCGTGGTGTTGTCCGCTGGTGTCGACGGTACCGCTGAGGGCAAGGGGGCGGTTGGAGAAGGGTTTGGCACCACAGCAACGTTGGCCTGGATGAATTCCTGCAAGGAGGCAACAGTGCGAGAAAGCTCTATTATTTTATTCTGACCTGCTTCCATCTTCTCTTCTTGCTCCTGCAGTCTGGTCTCGAGATGCTGCCTGGTGAGAGAAAGCTCTATTATTTTATTCTGGCCTTCTTCCATCTTCTCTTCCTGCTCCTGCAGTCTTGTCTCGAGATGCTGCCTGGACAGACACAGTCGACAGACAGCAGAACGCCCTGTTAAAAGTGAGCTGAGAAGCTACTGTTACAAGTACTGCACTTTAGGCGCCATCTTAGCTGAAATGAAAGAGATAAAACACAGAGTGAAGTGGATTAGGAAAGGGGTGAGGTGTGAGAGGTAGTTTAGTAATGGAGGAAAAGTGAGAGAGAGGAGGAGTAGGAAGGGATGTGAGGTGAGTAAAGAGGGGGAAAGAGAGGTGTGTGAGAGCAAGGAGGGTTAGGAAATAGGTGAGGTGGGAGAGAGGAGGAGTAGGAAGGGATGTGAGGTGAGTAAAGAGGGGGAAAGGGAGGCAGTGAGTGAGGTGTGTGAGATCAAGGAGGGTTAGGAAATAGGTGAGGTGGGAGAGAGGAGGAGTAGGAAGAAATGTGAGGTGAGTAAGGAGGGGGAAAGAGAGGCGGTGAGTGAGGTGTGTGAGATCAAGGAGGGTTAGGAAATAGGTGAGGTGGGAGAGAGGAGGAGTAGGAAGGGATGTGAGGTGAGTAAAGAGGGGGAAAGGGAGGCGGTGAGTGAGGTGTGTGAGATCAAGGAGGGTTAGGAAATAGGTGAGATGAGTGAGAGGGAGTTTGGGAAAGGAGGTAAGTGGGAGAGAGGAGGAGTAGGAAGGGATGTGAGGTGAGTGAGGTGTGTGAGAACAAGAAGGGTTAAGAAAGAGGCGAGGTAAGGTGGGTGAAGGGATGGGTAAATAGGATGTGAGGTAAGGTGAGTGAGGGGGGGAGGGCTTAGAAATATGTGGAGGTGAGGGAGGAGTAGGAAGGGCTAATCCTCTAGGGGATGAGGAGGAGCAAAAGGGATGTGAGGTGAGCGAGGGTGGGGGGGGGCTTAGGTGAGGTGAGGGAAAGGGGTGTAGGAAGTGTTAATCCTCTAGGGGATTTAAAGAGGGTGTAATGAGGAGGAGCAGATTGAATCCTCAGGGAATTCAAAGGGTGGGTTGTCGACACACCCAAATCACGCGTGAGACACTCGGGAACACAAAGTCACACTCGGGACACACGAAACACTCAGAAACCCAAGCACAAGCACGACTAAACACCCTCAAGTCACTCGCAAAAACACCGGAAGTACAACAGCACACTCAAAACACTCTGAAACCCACGCAGAGCACTATAAACATCCAAATCACACGTAAAAGCACTGGAAACACAACACACTCGAAACGCAGAACACTCGAAAACAGCCAAATCACACGCAGAAACACCGGAAACAAAACAGCACACTCAAAACGCTCTGAAACCCACGCAGTACACTTAGACGCAGCCAAATCACACGCAAAAACACCGGAAACACAACACACTTGAATCACTCTGAAACCCACGAAGTACTACATGAATCAGCCAGATCACACTAAAATACACCGGAAACACAAGACACTTGAATAACTCTGAAACCGACGCAGAACACCGAAACAGCCAGATCACACGCAAAACACCGGAAACACAACGCACTTGAATCACTCTGAAACCCACGCAGAATACCCGGAAACAGCCAGATCACATGCAAAAACACCGGAAACACAACACACTTGAATCACTCTGAAACCCACGCAGAACACCCGGAAACAGCCAGATCACACGCAAAAACACCGGAAACACAACACACTTGAATCACTCTGAAACCCACGCAGAACACCCGGAAACAGCCAGATCACACGCAAAAACACCGGAAACACAACACACTTGAATCACTCTGAAACCCACGCAGAACACCCGGAGACAGCCAGATCACACGCAAAAACACCGGAAACACAAATCACAGAGGCAACCACAGGCAGAAATCACAAGCGAACACACACCAAACACGTGTCGGGAAATCACAGACAACACACAAGGTCCACAAGCGAGACACACAAACGCCCAGGAGCACGACGAAAACACAGGGCAAGCGATGTTGTGGGGCGCAGCGGGGTGAGGTCACGACCTTCTCTCAGCAGAGGTCGGGTGTGAAGAGAGAGAGAGAGAGAGAGAGAGAGAGAGAGAGAGAGAGAGAGAGAGAGAGAGAGAGAGAGAGAGAGAGAGAGAGAGAGAGAGAGAGAGAGAGAGAGAGAGAGAGAGAGGAGTAGGATAAAGGAGAGGTTGGACAGGGAATAGCAGGACAGGGAGAGTTTAGACAGACAAACAGACAGACAGATACAGTAAAAGACAGCACATGAGCACACACTATCATCCCCTTTCTCCTCTTCCTCCTCCTCCTCCTCATCCTCACCGGCGCCATATGACCGTGCAGTTGCGGCGCCAAGTCACAACGCCCCTAATAATCATCCTTATCCTCATCCTCTCATCCACTTGCTTCCATCCCTTAAACTAAACTCTTATTGAACTGAGCTAAACTGAATGATGTGGAGAAAAATGGAGAGAAGTGAATCGAGGTAACAGAAAAACAAAGAAGGAAAAAGGAGAAAGAAGGAAGAAAGCAAGGAGGAGAAGGAGGAGGGAGACCCGTATTAGTTCGTCGGTGAAATCAACAAATCGCAAACACTCTCGGCCGCTTTTATGACTTCCTTTGTCCGACATCGTGTTCGCCTTAACAATGAAAGTGGCCATTTACACCGCCGCCACCACCACCACCACCACCACCTCCACCGCCGCCACCACCGCCACCACCACCACCACCACCTCCACCGCCGCCACCACCACCACAGCCACCACCTCCACCGCCGCCACCACCACCTCCACCACATCCACCACCACCACAGCCACCACCACCATTGCCACCCTTCCCCACCACCCTCCCCTCACCCACTCTTTCTCCCCTTTCCTCCCCTCTCTTTTTCTTCCTCCTTTCATCTTTTTTTTCCTCCTTTTTCTCACTTCTTACTTCAACTCCATTTTTACCCATTCTCACAATTTTCAACTCCTTTCTTTCCCATTTCTTCTTGCAACATCTTCACGAATTACCTCCTTCTTCCCCCTTCTTTTTTTTTATATTCCCATTCCCCCATTTCCAACCTCTTCCTTTCACATTTCTTCCTCCACCTTTGTTCCTTCTTACCTACTTTTCCTTCTCTTCCCTTCCTTCCATTTTTTTTCCTCTCTCCTTTCTTACCTCAAAATTTCCCCTTTATTTCTTCCCTCCACTTTTTCCCTTCTTATAACCTCAATTCTCCTCTCCTTTTGCGTCCTCCTTCCTTCCTTCCTTCCTTCCTTCCTTCCCTCTTCCTTCCCTCTCCAAACCCTTACTACCTATCCTCTTCCCTCCTCAATCCCCAACCTCCTCCTCCCTTTCCTCCCCCTCCTCCTCCTCCCCCCTCTACCCTTGATTCAGGCCCGAAATTTCGAATCTGTTTTAATTTCGGCTCAACACGTAAGGGTCTTTGTCGGCGCGGGTCCCGGGGGCGCCTTGCAAGCTGCCCCAACACCCCTTATCTCGGCCCCTCCACGCTCCAGCTCGATTAACAAGACTCCCGCGAGACCTGGCGCTCCTTTCAGACGCCTTGTGGGGAAGGGAAGAGCACAACCAAGGCGGCGGGCGAATGAGGACCAGGGGGAGAAGGAGGAGGAGGTAGGGGTGGTGGTGGTAGGAGGAGGAGAAGGAGGGAGGAAGGAAGGGAAAGAGAGAGTGACTGAAGGAGGAGGTAGGAAGGGGAGATAAATGGTAGGAAAAGGAGAAGGAACAAGTAGGAGGAGAAGAAGAGACATTGAAGGAAGAAGAGATAAGATAGGAGGAGGAGAAAGAGGTAGGGAGGGAAGGAGAGAAATGGCAGGAGGAAGAGAAGAGGAATGGTTAGAAAAGGAAGAGGAGAAGCAGGAGGTAGGTTTGAAGGAACGAGGTAGTAGAGGGAAGATGACGAGAGGGAAGAAGCGGAAGGAAGGAAAGGAGAAGAAGAATGGAGGAGAAGAGGAGGAAGCACAAAGATGGTTGGTGAAAGAGGAGAAAGTATAGGAGTTAGGGGATAGGAAGAGGAGGAAATAGGAAGAAGAGAGGTGGTCAGAGGGAAGATGAGGAGAGGGAAGAAGCGGTAGGAAGGAAAGGAGGAGGAGGATGGAGAAGAAGAGGAAAAAGACCAGGAAATAGATAGATGTAAAAGAAGGAACAGGGGTAGATAGGAGAATAGGTAAAATATAAAAAAGAAGAGAGGAAGAAGGAAGGGGAGGAGAAAGTGTTGCGGTGATAGGAAGGTGAAGGGAGGAGGTGATGGTGATGGTGATGATGGTGATGGTGTTGCTTATTTTTTTTCTTTTCTCTTTTTTTATCAATTTTACTTTCCTTTCTTCAACACCAAACATACTCGCGTTCATAATCCTTCACCACCACCACCACCACCACCATCACGTCCACCTCCACCACCACCACCACCACCATCACGTCCACCTCCACCACCACCACCACTACCACCACCACCACTACCACCACCACCACCACCACCACCATCACGTCCACCTCCACCACCACCACCACCACCACCACCACCATCACGTCCACCTCCACCACCACCACCACTACCACCACCACCACCACCACCACCATCACGTCCACCTCCACCACCACCACCACCACCACCACCACCACCACCATCACGTCCACCTCCACCACCACCACCACCACCACCACCATCACGTCCACCTCCACCACCACCACCACTACCACCACCACCACTACAATTTAAATAACCGCGTGGGAAAATAAAAAAAAAAGGAATATGTTGATAAAATGTAAACTTTGTGAAGAAATATACATATACTCTCCCTTTCTCCCTAAACACACACACACACACACACACACACACACACACACACACACACACACACACACACACACACACGTCCCTCCTTCACTCCCTTTTCTACCTAACTCCCTCTTTTCTCCTTTCTCCCTTCTTCCCCTCACCTCTCAACCTTCCCTTCCTTTCCCTCTCCCTTCCCACTCTTCTCTTCCTCTCCATCACCTCCTCTCCTCACTCTCCTCTTCCCCTTTACCCCTCCTCTTCTTCCTCTCAACCCCTCGACCCTTTCCTTCTCCCTTCCCTCTCCCTCCTCTCTCCCCTCCCACCTGCCCGCCCACCTAAAAACTCTTCATTAAGAAAATAATTCTCCCGTGTAGCTCTTGCAAGAAAAAGCTTTTGAGTTTTCCTCTTGTCAGAAAATATCTGCATAGCATCATATAAAAAAAAGAAAGGAAAAAAAGTTCGGAGAGAAATAATAAAGTGTAATGTAAAAAAAAAATTACCGTCGCCAGTCCTACCCAACCCCCTCCTCCTCTCTCTCTCTCTCTTAGTAAAAAAAAGACAAAAACTCCGGCATTTAGCTGAGGCAACGTAATAAAAAAAGGATGGAAAAAAAGGTTCGCGTTGTAAGCCTCGCGCACGGAAACGCCTTTGTTGACTCGGCTGAGAAACGTTTATTTTATTCTGGCCCGGGAACGTTTGTCTCACTCCTCCCGGCCGGCAGTTTTGTGCTTATTGCTCCTCCCCCTCCTCCTGCTCCTCTTCCTCTTCTTCTTCCTGATCTTCCTCCTCCTCCTCTTCTTGCTGGTCATCTTCCTCCTCCTCTTCTTGCTGGTCATCTTCCTCTTCCTCTTATTACTAGTCTTCTTTCTTCTCCTCTTCTTGGTCTTATTTTTCCCCCTTTCTTCCTCCTTCTCCTCTTACAAGCCTTCTTCCTCCTCCTCTTCCTGGTCTTCTTCCTCCTCTTCTTTGTACTATTTTTCCCCCTTTCTTGTCTTCCTCCTCCTCCTCTTACTGGTTTACTCCCTCCTCCTCCTCTTCCTGGTCTTCTTCCTCCTCTTTTTGGTCTTTTTTTTTCCTTTCTAGTCTTCCTCCTCCTCCTCCTCCTCTTCTTACTGTTTTTCTTCCTCCTCCTCCTTCCGTGTCCTCCTCTTTCTCTGTCTGATATATTTTTTTCTTCTGTTATTTCTTCTTCCTCTTGATCCTCATCCTTTTGCTTTCCACATCTGCACATTTTTTTATTGCAGAGAGTAACACATTTTTTTATATATATAATGAGAGAGAGAGAGAGAGAGAGAGAGAGAGAGAGAGAGAGAGAGAGAGAGAGAGAGAGAGAGAGAGAGAGAGAGAGAGAGAGAGAGAGAGAGAGAGAGAGAGAGAGAGAGAGAACGAAAAGAAAGTAAGGGAGGGTTGCTGTCTTTATTTCCCATAGACACCTTAATCTCCCTCCCTCTTCTTTATGCCTCAAGTCTTCCTCTCTTTATATCGCCTCCCGAGAGTAACGTTGTAACTCTGAATCCTTGCCCGCCCTTATCTTTTACGGCCTTTTGGTGAGTCTTGGCGGGGCGAACCTGTGGCGAGGGAGGCGAGGAAGGGAAGATAAAAAGAGAGAGGAGGAGGAAGAAGCGTGATAAAGGGAGGGAGGGGAAAAGGGAGAGGAAGTTAAGAGTGATTGTAAAAGGTTAGTTAGAAAGAGGAAGAGGAAGAATTGATGGAAAAAGAGATGGGCAAAGAAAGAGGAAGTTAAGAGTGATTGTTAAAGGTTAGTTAGAAAGAGGAAGAAGAAGAGATGGATAAAGGAAGGGAGGGGAAAAGAGAGAGGAAGTTGAGTGATTGTAAAAGGTTAGTTAGAAAGAGGAAGAGGAAGAAGAGATGGATAAAGGCAGGAAGGGGAATAGAGAGAGGAAGTTAAGAGTGATTGTAAAAGGTTAGTTAGAAAGAGGAGGAGAAAGAAGAGTCGCGATAAAGGGAGGGAGGGGAATAGAGAGAGGAAGTTAAAAGTGATTGTCAAAGATTAGTTAGAAAGAGGAAGAGATGGATAAAGGGAGGGAGGGGAAAAGGGAGAGGAAGTTGAATGAGTGAAAAAGGTTAGATAGGGAGGAGTAGGAGGAGGAAGATGCGTGATAAAGGGAAGAAGGGGAGAAAGAAGAAAAGCTGAGTGAGTGAAAAAGGGTTAGATAAGGAGGAGGAGGAGGAAGAGGCGTGATAAAGGGAAGGGAAAAGGAAGAAAACCAGAGAGTGAATGAAACAGGTTAGATAGAGAGATTAGTGATGAAGGGAAGGACAGATTAGGCTTAGTTTTAAAGAAGGGGAGAGGGAGAGAGAGAAGGCCAGGTGTGGTTAAGGACAGGAAGAAGAAGTAGAGAGAGTGATATCCAAGAAAAAGGAAAGAGAGAGAGAGAGGGAGAGGGAGGATAACATAGAAGGAAAAAAGGAAGGAATTAATAAGAAGGAAAGAAGAGAGGGATAAGGAGGACGGAAACGGAGGGAAGCTAAATCAGAGTAGCAAGATCTGCGTTAAGGGATACTAAAGGAAATTTTTAAAAATGTCAAAAGATAAGGGAAAAGGGAAGGAAGGAGAAAAAGAGCATATACTGAGGAATAGGGAAGAGAAAGAAGGGAAGGAGGGAAAGCTCAGTCAAGAGATATAAAAAAAGCAGTAATAAAGAGTGGATAGAGAAAAGCAGATAAAGAAAGAGAAGAAGGAAAAAGGAAAAGCGAAGGAAGAAAAAGAAGGAGGGAAAAGGAAAAGCAAAGGAAGAAAGAGAAGGAGTAAAAAGGAAAAGCAAAAGGAAGAGAAAAAAATAACCATACAGAAGAGAACAAAGAAGCATTAGACACACACACACACACACACACACACACACACTCGGTCCCGCCTTCAGCGACCTCATCAAGACCCTCGGCAGGCGCATCCGAGAGAGGACCGGGGAAAAGCGGGAAACAGAGTGGCTGCGGCAGCGGATCAGTCTCGCAGTGATCCGCGGGAACGCAGCAGCGCTATGCCAGCAGCGCCCCACATAAGACCCAACTCGTCCTATATTTTGTTATTCTTATGTATAATTCTTTAGTTTTTTGTATTATTTATCTGTAGTATAGTAAAAGATATGGTTGAGTGCCACAGTCATCGGCGTTCCGGCAGGGGCCGATGAATTGCAATGCGAACAATCTAACCGATTGTTCCCATCGTAACTCCCTTCCGGATGGAGGCTCTTTAAAAAAAAAAAAAAAAAAAAAAAAACACACACACACACACACCAGACTGACACGAACCCTAATGACTCGCGCTGGGGACTGACATGACTCTCTTGACCTCCCTGACTTCGCCTGACCACGTGACTCCCCTGTAACCCCTCCAGTAAAACCCAAGCTCCCCCCATGAATTCCCCTGTACCCCTAAGACACCCCCAATACTACCCCAGTAATACCCCAGCTCCCCTTACCAATCCCCCAGTACCTTTAGAGATCTCCCAGTGTCCCCCAGTTCTTCCTCAGTAACACAACAGCGATCTACCAACCCCCAGTACCACTTAGAGATCCCCAGCATCCCCCAGTTCTCCCCAGTCACACCCCACTTTCCCCAGATCACACGAAATCCTTCCCCTGGTCCCTAAGTTCCCCCAGTCCCAAAGCTCCCCAATACATTATGTGATCCCCCAGTTTCTCTTATCTCCCCTGGACTACATCTATCCCCTACAACACCCTCGTGGCCCCAGAACTTTCCTGTGATTCCTAGTACCCCATGGAGTTTGTGTGTGTGTGTGTGTGTGTGTGTGTGTGTGTGTGTGTGTAGGCGCGCTACTGCCCAGGTTACAGTGATGAGTGGTCTGCGATATAATTGATCCCTTCATTTTTTAATCTAATAAACAGCTCCTGAGGGACTGATGAGAAGAGGAACAGGCCCGTGTGTGCGGTGAAGAGGGGGGGGGGGTGGAGAGAGAGAGAGAGAGAGAGAGAGAGAGAGAGAGAGAGAGAGAGAGAGAGAGAGAGAGAGAGAGAGAGAGAGAGAGAGAGAGAGAGAGAGAGAGAGAGAGAGAGAGAGAGAGAGAGAGAGAGAGAGAGAGAGAGATTTACATAGAATTTACATAGAAAATCAGACCACACAGACCCCATGGTCCAGACTTGGTGGTCTGTCCTTAAACCTAAGTGATTTTACATTAATCAGAAGACTCCAAAAACGTTGCATTTCTACTCTAGTTGATATTAAGTTGAAGGAAGTGACGGTCGAGCTTATTTTTGAAGGAGTCAATCGTGTTACACTGGACCACTGATGATGGGAGCTTATTCCATTCTCGCACTACAACGTTGGTGAAGAAAAATTTGGTGCAGTCTGAATTTACTTGTCTACATCTGAGTTTTACGCCATTGTTCCTCGTGCGCAAAGTGTCATCGATCATAAACAATGTTGATCTGTCTACATTCGTGAAACCATTAAGTATTTTAAAACATTCGATCAGTTTTCCTCGGAGGCGACGTTTCTCAAGAGAGAACATGTTAAGGGTAGAAAGCCTTTCTTCGTAGGATTTGTTGCGCAAGGAAGGGATAATTTTCGTTGCCCGACGCTGAACACCTTCTAATTTAGCAATATCCTTTGCATGGTGGGGAGACCAAAACTGTACCGCATATTCCAAGTGGGGTCTGACTAAACTGTTGTAGAGCGGAAGTATTACATCTTTATTCTTAAATAAAAGTTTCTTTTAATGAAGCCCAACATTCTGTTCGCTTTATTTGCTGCATCGATGCATTGCTGTGAGAATTTGAGGTTTGACGCGATTTTGACCCCAAGTCCTTGACGCATTGAACGCTTTTGAGTTTAACGCCGCGCATTTCGTAATCAAACTTTTTATTCCTCGTTCCAACTTGAAGGACCTGGCACTTGTCTACGTTAAAGGGCATCTCCCATCTATCCGACCAAGCTGACATTTTGTGCAAATCCTCTTGGAGGCTTTGCCTGTCTTCGTCAGTGAGAACCGAGTTACCAATCTTTGTGTCGTCTGCAAATTTACTAATGCGGTTATTGAGTCCAACATCCACGTCGTTGATGTAAATAATGAAGAGCACTGGGCCAAGAACCGAGCCCTGAGTGACGCCACTAGTGACAGGCGCCCACTCTGAGTTAAATCCGTCAATCACTACTCTTTGTTGTCTGTTGCTCAACCAATTCGCGATCCATTGGTTTACCTGACCGTCAATACCTATTTGTTTTAATTTGTAAAGTAATTTATGATGCGGGACTTTATCAAACGCTTTCTGTAAATCAAGATAGACTACGTCCCGTGAGTTGGTTACGTCATAAACAGTGAAGAGGTCGTTAGAATAGGTTAATAGATTTGATAGGCAGGATCTTTTATTTCGGAAGCCATGTTGTGAGTCCCCAATTAATGAGTGGCTTTCAAGGTAACTCAAAATTTTGTCTCTAATTATGCCATCAAGTAGCTTACCTACAACCGAAGTTAGACTAATGGGCCTGTAATTACCTGGTACTTTTTTGTCTCCTTTCTTAAAAATCGGTGTCACGTTAGCCTTTTTCCAATCTGAAGGGACAATGCCTTGTCGCAAGGACATATTGAATACGGTTGTGAGGGAGGAGAGTATTTCGCTCTTTGTTTCTTTCAGCAGAGTTGGATATACTTTATCAGGTCCAGGACTTTTATTTGTTTTAAGTGATTTGAGGGCTTTAAGGACTTCATCGGGTTTTATTTCAAAGTTAGACAATGCATGCTCGGGATTTACATTAGTACTGGTGTTGGTGGTGGTGGTAGGACTGTTATTATTAAACACCGAGGAAAAGTAATTATTTAATAGGTTTGCAACGTGTTGGCTGTCAGTCACTAGTGCACCGTCGCTGTTTATTAAAGGTCCAATTCCACTTCTGATCGCCTTTCTGTTGTTTATGTAACTGAAGAAGGATTTCGGATTATTTTTACAGTTGGCTGCAATATTTACTTCATATCTACGCTTTGCCTGATGCACTAATCTTTTACTCGTCGCCTTGCATCATTGTAAAGTCTAATGTTTTCGGGCGTGCTTTGTCTTTCTTTAACCTGTAAGACAATTTTCTCCTTGACTGAGTGTTTAATTTCGCTATTAAACCAAGGTGGACTTTTATTAGTGTTAATTGCTTCGCACAAGGGGACAAATGTGTCCTGCTGAGTGAGTAAGTGATTTTTAAAGTTTAGCCAGGCGTCCTCTGCATTGCCGTCATCTGATAGTTGCATATCTATTAGTTTTCGTCGGATTTCTACGAAGTTGGCTCTTTGAAATTGGGCACCTTAACTTTATTTTCAGTCACCGATGTTTGAGCTCTAATGTCAACGCGCACTAGTTTATGATCGCAGGAACCGAGGTGTTCTCCTACCGTGACATTACTGACTAGGTTATCTTGGGTCGCTATAACAAGGTCAAGTATGTTATTTTGTCGAGTTGGTTCAGAAACCAGTTGGCTTAGATAATTTTCCTCTAGAAATTGATCATTCTATGGGACTCACCTTCTGTACCCGACAGTGTCGCCCAGTCGATATGGGGAGGTTAAAGTCTCCTAGTATCAGTGAGTCGCTGTTATTAAGTGACTGCCTTAAGACGCTGTACATTTCAAGATCGGCATCGAGTGATTGCCCCGGAGGCCTGTAAGTGACAGATATATTTAAATTGACTTTTGCAATGTTTACTCGCACGCACACATGTTCAACGTTACTGTTTCTTGGCGTTTAGTCAGTGGGTTGCAAGTAGCTTTTGACAAAAGGGCGACACCACCCCTCTACGGTTTACACGATCATTGTTGAAGAATCTGTAGCCATCTATGTTATATTCGGAACTTAAATCAATATTAGTGGTGTCGATAAATGTTTCGGTTATAGCAATTACGTCAAAGTTTTCTGTCAGAGCAAGACATCGCAGTTCATCAAATTTGTTTCTTAGGCTACGCGCATTGAAACTAAGGACTCTTAGGTTATCTTGAAGCTTGGTAATAGAGGTACTGGAGGGTTCAATGTTACGAGTCTGTTGCGGTGTATGGTGTCTATTTACACGGGCGGGATGGAAGGACGTGGCTGAGAGTCGTTTTTTGTTGTTCGGGCGTTACGTACGGCGTTGTTGAGGAGCCTTCAAATCTGGCTGCCCTGATGGGGACAGGTGTATGCCGTCCCTTTGGAAAAGTCTACTGGCCGTAGAAATCGTTCCAGGCGTTAAAGAATTCGACGTCAAGCTCTCCGCAGAGAGTCTGCAGGCGGTTGTTGAGGCTGAAGGCCTTACTGTAGAAGTCGCCTCATCCCATGTCCGTGGTAGAATTCCTGAAATCAAAATATTAGGGATTTAGTCTTATACTGCTGGATGAGCCTCCGGTACTTGTCCAGCAGTTCCTCAGACCGGGTCGTGGTGACGTCGTTTGTACCTGTGTGGAGAACAAAGAGTGAGTCATTAGAGGCCACAGCGGAGACCTCGTCCAGTGCAGCTGTGATGTCGTCAACACCAGCTCCAGGATAACAGTAGTTACGCCTACGACGGGGTACTCTGCCACAGAATTCAACCACCTGATGGCGAATCATTTAGTCAACGACCAAGAATGTGCTCTGTTCCTCGTCCTCCTCCAGTATGGCAAATCTGTTGTAGCAATGAGTAGGATAAATGGCTCTAGGGGCGGGTCTGGCTCCTCCTCTCACGGGGGTGAAGCATTCAGCGTCAGCTCTACCGGTTCCCTGTGACGTGCCTTCTTCGGAAGGTGGCTGGGCATCGAGTGCAGGTGAGGAGGGTGATGAGGCGTCAATTGCAGGAGGGGCGACGATGTTGGCCTGGATAAACTCCTGCAAGGTATCAACAGTACTTGTTAGTTCGGTGATCTTCTTCTCGCCAGCCGTCAGCCTTTCGTCCTGTTGAAGGAGTCTCGTTTCCATCTGCTGAGTCAACAGGCAGATCTTGCAGACGGTCGATCGTCCTGAGAAGAAATGACCAGAGAAGTTTCCTGTGCAAGTCGAACATTTCTTGAGCGCCATCTTGGTAAGGAGGAGAGTATCTATATATTTGCTTTGCTTTTTTCGTAGGGCAGAGGGACGCGTGAATAAGCGAGAATAAGTGGGGTGAGAGAGAGAGAGAGAGAGAGAGAGAGAGAGAGAGAGAGAGAGAGAGAGAGAGAGAGAGAGAGAGAGAGAGAGAGAGAGAGAGAGAGAGAGAGAGAGAGAGATGGGAAGGCGTAGGAGGGAGATAGGGATGGAGGAGGAAGAGGGCGAAGGAAAGGGAGGAGAGAGAGAGTGGGAACGAGATAGGGAGGAGGAAGGAGAGACAGAGAGGGGCAGGTGGGGGTAGTAATGAGAGAGAGAGGGGGGGCAATGGAGAGGGAGGAGAGAGGGGGCGAGAGAAGAGGAGGAGCGAAACGCGAGGGACGAGAGGAGAGAGACCCAAGTGAGGTAATTAAGAGGATTAGTGTCTCGGGGGAATACTCTGGTCAAGTCAGGTCAGGTAACTCTGCACACCTGCGTAGGGAGTGGCGTAGGAGTGGAATCTGGAAATATATAAAGAATGTGGCGGAAAGAGTGTTACACTGTGTTTTATGTATATGTGTATATATGTTTTACAGGGCGCTACGGCGAGAGGGTAGATACAGGCAGAGAGAGGTAGTAAAAATAAGGGCAACACTTAATCCTGTCCAGCGAAGCACGTGGTCGCACAGCAAACAGCACACCTCTGCAGGCAGCTAACTCGATTGACAATAAGCAGTACGCAGCACAACGCGAAATAGCACACGAGACACAGCACAGCAAGATCTAAAGTACAGTGCAGTACAGCACACGAGGGTGGAATCGCAAGCGAGAAAGGTCACGGAAGTGGGAGCGCGTGCGGTTTGACCTCTCGGAGTGAGAGCAGGGCGCTGACTGAGTGAGGGCAGGGCGCTGACTGAATAACAGGAAGAGAGTGGGTTATAAGACAGAGTCCTGTGGAAAACCACTGTTGATAGGTTTAGAGGAAGAACAGTGACAGTCTACCACAGCAGAGATAGAACGGCCGGAAATGAAACAGGAGATAAAGGAACAGAGTGAGGGATACAATCCGAAAGAGGGCAGTTTAGAAAGCAAAGACTTGTGCCAGACTCTATCGAAAGCTTTCGATATGTCTAGCTCAACTGAGAATGTTTCACCGAAACGGCTAAGAGAGGATGACCAAGAGTCAGTTAAGAGAACAAGAAGATCGCCAGTAGACTTCCCCTTGTGGAACCCATACTGGCGATCAGATAGAAGGTCAGAAGTGGATAAGTGCTTTTGAATCTTCCGGTTAAGGTTTGATTCAAAAGCTTTTGATAGGGAGGAAAGTAAAGCTATTGGGCGGTAGTTTGAGAAGTTGGATCGGTCACCCTGTAAGTGATTTAGTGCGTGTTCTAAGCGCTAGTTGGTTCACGGATACAGAAAGGCAATATCCGTCAGGGTTGATTTATTGATACAAATACACAGAGGTCATTAACACAGGCAGGACACACATAGGACGTTGTTTAAGTGTATGTGCGTGTGTATGAATGTTGTACTGTGTAGGTAGCTTTTGTGTGTTGGTGTGAATGTAGAACAATATGTATGTGTAACGTATAGCAAGACGTGGACGAACAGTCGAAGAAAAACGAGTAACAATAAATAAACAATTAGGACGCCACAGTACAAACAGGGAGAACAGGATAGCGACAGGAAAGGAGACTTAGACGGGACAGGAGACAAGGACATCAAAACATTGGTTTGAGCGGGGACTCGCCCGCTACAACCCTTGTTAGGCACAGGCTGTATGAAGACATACTTCCACAAGGAAGGAAAGGTAGATGTTGAAAGGCAGAGAGGAAAGAGTTTGACCAGGCAGGGTGTCAGCACGGAGGCTCAGATTTTAAGTACAATAGGAGGCACTCCATCAGCTTTATAAGCCTTCTGAAAGTTGAGG
>NW_026112323.1:35000-154607 GCF_024679095.1 Eriocheir sinensis | reverse complement strand
TAAAGATCATTATAAATAAATGTTTTACAGAGGGTTACTTTCCTAAACAATTGCAAGTAGCAAAAGTGATACCAATATTTAAGAAAGGTGAAAAATCTAATTATAATAATTACAGGCCGGTTTCTATCCTTCCAAGCATTAGCAAAATATTTGAAAAATTAATTGCCATTAGATTGACTACACAAAATTTTCACTTTTAACCGACTGTCAGTATGGCTTTAGATCCAATTACTCCACTGAACTAGCTATTCACCAACTTTGCCAAAGTATTCATGATACATTAGATAATAAAAGTAATCAAATTACAGTGTTTTGTGACCTAAGTAAGGCTTTTGATACCATATCCCATCACATTTTGCTGCATAAATTAAGTATATATGGCATACGTGGAAAAGCTCATAATTTTTTTAAAAAAGCAATTTGTCCTCCAGAACACAATTTACAGTATACAATAACAAATCTTCTTCCTACAGTACGGTCCGGTGCGGTGTTCCACAAGGGTCTATTCTGGGACCAATTCTCTTTTTAATATATATAATATACACAAGTACTAAATTAAATTTTTTGTTCTTTGCAGATGATGCCACAATATATGTACAGGGTCACAACATTAAAGATATTATAGCAATTCTAAATAAAGAACTAATAAATGTATCAAATTGGATTACCGCTAATAAATTAACACTAAATATTTCAAAGACATTCTATATGCTATCTAGTTCCATACATTCAATTCAAGACACTATTGATGTACAATTAAATAATAAATCATTGAGTCGAGTCAATAACATAAAATTCCTAGGTGTAACAATTGACGAAAACCTAACGTGGAAAGCTCACCTACAGCAAGTTTGTATTAGAATATCTCAAGTCACAGGTGTAATATATAGAATTAGAAATAATGTAACTAAAGATTCCCTAAAACTAATATATTATTCTACTGTATATCCAATGTTATTGTATTGTTCAGCAGTTTGGGGAGGAGCATTCAAAACACTTATAGACCAACTATTTGTCGCACAGAAAAAAGTTATTAGGGTAATGTCATATAAATCAAAATATGAACATACCAACCCTCTCTTTTGTGACTACAAGCTTCTCAAATTACCAGATCTTATATTACTTCAGACTTGTTTATTTGTGTTCAAAGCATTACATGTGTATCCCACCAACATATTCCAGCCACTGTCTCATAACATCAACACAAGACGACCACATGACCTAAGAGTACCGTACTGTCGCACTGTCCAGGCTCAAACAACCTCCCACAGGATATCAAATCACTCACTTCTATTAATAAATTTAAAGGCAAAATTAAATCATCTTTATTGCAAAGTTATGAACAATAATCAGACATGTTAATATTATTATTACTATTATTATTATTATTTTTGTTTCTACTATTATTATTTACAATACTATATATACATGTATGTATGTATATGTATGTGTGTGTGTGAATGTGAATCTATATGTGTGTATGTATATGTGTGTGTATACATGTATATGTGTATGTATGTATGTATGTATGTATATGTGTATTTGTGTTTATGTATGAATATGTGTGTGTATGTAAATGTATATGTATGTGTGTGTGTATGTGTATATATGTATGTGTGTGAGTATGTATTTGTGTGTATGTGTGTGTATATATGTACATATGTATGTATATGGATGCGTATATATGTGTGTGTGTGTATATATGTGTGTATATGTATATGTATGTGTATATGTATGTATTTGTATGTATGTATGTATGTATATATGTTTGTATGTATGTCCATATGTATGTATATGGTGTGTATGTGTATTGTTTGTATGAACGTATATGTGTATTTCTTTATGTATGTATTTGTATATGTATGCTAGGCTGCATGTATGTGTGTATGTATGTATATGTATGTGTATATGTATGTATGTATGTATGTGATTATGTATGTACACATGTGGGTCTGCATGTACATGTATTTGTGTGAGTAGGCAATAAACTAAAATGTGCAGTATTTATGTCTTATACATGATAGATACTGTCTTCAACTAGGCCAAAACATTTGCATGTTCTATATTTTCTTTGTTCATTAAAACTGATCCATACAAAAGCTTCTTGCTTAATGGACCTGGGCTGTACTATTACTGTTTACTGTTTATAACATATTATATTATATCAATGGCCAATAAATATATCAATATCAATATCAATATCGAGGTGCTTTCATCTGCTTCTCAATATCAAGGTGCTTTCATCTGCACCTCAATATCAAAGTGCTTTCATCTGCTCATCAATATCGATGTGCTTTCATCTGCTCCTCAATATCGAGGTGCTTTCATCTGCTCCTCAATATCAAGGTGCTTTCATCTGCTCCTAAGGATCGAGGTGCTTTCATCTGTTCCTCAATATCAAGGTGCTTTCATCTGCTCTTCAATATCAAGGTGCTTTCATCTGCTCCTCAGTATCGAGGTGCTTTCATTTGTTCCTCAATATCGAGGTGCTTTCCTCTGCTCCTCAATATCAAGGTGCTTTCATCTGCTCCTCAGTATCGAGGTCCTTTCATCTGTTCCTCAATATCGAGGTGCTTTCATCTGCTCCTCAATATCGAGGTGCTTTCATCTGCTCCTCAATATCGAGGTGCTATCATGTGCTCCTCAATATCAAAGTGCTTTCATCTCTTCCTCAATATCGAGGTGCTTTTATCTGCTCCTTAATATCGAGGTGCTATCATGTGCTACTTAATATCGAGGTGCTTTCTTCTGGTCTTCAATATCGAGGTGCTTTCATCTGCTACTCAATATCGACGTAATTTCATCTGCTCCTCAATATCCTGGTGCTTTCATCTGCTGCTCAATATCAAGGTGTTTTCATCTGTTCCTCAATATTGAGGTGCTTTCATCTGCTGCTCAATATCGAGGTGCTTTCATCTGTTCCTCAATATCGAGGTGCTTTCATCTGCTCCTCAATATCGAGGTGCTTTCATCTGCTCCTCAATATCGAGGTGCTTTCATCTGCTCCTCAACATCGACGTACTTTCATCTGCTCCTCAATATCGAGGTGCTTTCATCTGCTGCTCAATATCGAGGTGCTTTCATCTGTTCCTCAATATCGAGGTGCTTTCATCTGTTCCTCAATATTGAGGTGCTTTCATCTGCTCCTCAATATCGAGGTGCTTTCATCTGCTCCTCAATATCAAGGTGCTTTCATCTGCTCCTCAATATCAAGGTGCTTTCATCTGCTCCTCAATATCAAGGTGCTTTCATCTGTTCCTCAATATCAAGATGCTTTCATCTGCTCCTCAATATCAAGGTGCTTTCATCTGCTACTCAATATCGAGGTGCTTTCACCTGCTCCTCAATATCGATGTGCTTTCACCTGCTTCTCAATATCGATGTGATTTCATTTGCTCCTCAATATCGATGTGCTTT
This sequence comes from Eriocheir sinensis, assembly GCF_024679095.1. NCBI lineage: Eukaryota > Metazoa > Arthropoda > Malacostraca > Decapoda > Varunidae > Eriocheir > Eriocheir sinensis. The sequence goes on along the minus strand of NW_026112323.1, from coordinate 151,190 downwards.
TATCTGCTCCTCAATATCAATGTGCTTTCACCTGCTCCTCAATATCAAGGTGCTTTCACCTGCTCCTCAATATCGAGGTGCTTTCACCTGCTCCTCAATATCAAGGTGCTTTCACCTGCTCCTCAATATCGATGTGCTTTCACCTGCTCCTCAATATCGATTTGCTTTCATCTGCTCCTCAATATCGATGTGCTTTCATCTGCTCCTCAATATCGATTTGCTTTCATCTGCTCCTCAATATCGAGGAGCTTTCATCTGCTCCTCAGTATCGAAGTGCTTTCATCTGCTCCTCAATATCGAGGTGCTTTCATCTGCTCCTCAATATCGAGGTGCATTCATCTGTTCCTCAATATCGAGGTGCTTTCATCTGTTCCTCGATAACGAGATGCTTTCATCTGTTCCTCAATATCGAGGTGCTTTCAACTACTCCTCAATATCGAGGTGCTTTCATCTGTTCCTCAATATCGAGGTGCTTTCATCTGTTCCTCAATATCGAGGTGCTTTCATCTGTTCCTCAATATCGAGGTGCTTTCATCTGTTCCTCAATATCGAGGTGCTTTCATCTGTTCCTCAATATCGAGGTGCTTTCATCTGTTCCTCAATATCGAGGTGCTTTCATCTGTTCCTCGAGAACGAGATGCTTTCATCTGTTCCTCAATATCGAGGTGCTTTCAACTACTCCTCAATATCGAGGTGCTTTTATCTGCTCCTTAATATGAAGGTGCTTTCATCTGATCCTCAATATCGAGGTGCTTTCATCTGCTCCTCTATATCAAGGTGCTTTCATCTGCTAATCAACATCAAGGTGCTTTCACCTGCTCCTCAATATATAGGTTCTTTCATATACTCCTCAATATCAAGCTGCTTTCACCTGATCCTCAATATTAAGGTGCTTTCATCTGTTCCTCAATATCGAGGTGCTTTAATCTGCTCCTCAACATCGAGGTGCAATTATCTGCTCTTCAATATCGAGAGGCTTTCATCTGCTCCTCAATATCGATGTGCTTTCACCTGCTGCTCAATATCGTGGTGCTTTCATCTGCTACCTAATATCGAGGTGCTTTCATCTGATCCTCAATATCGAGGTGGTATCATTTGCTCCTCAATATCAAGGTGCTTTCACCCGCTCCCTAATATCGAGGTGCTTTCACCTGCTCCTCAATATCGATGTGCTTTCGCCTGCTCCTCAATATCAAGGTGCTTTCACCAGCTCCTCAATATCGATGTGCTTTCACCTGCTCCTCAATATCAAGGTGCTTTCATCTGCTTCTCAATATCAAGGTGCTTTCATCCGCTGTTGCCTCTCTTTCTGTCTTCTATCGATATTTCCACGCTGACTGCTCTTTTGAACTTACTAACTGCATGCCTCACCCATTCCTGCGGCCCCGCTGCACACATCTTTCTACTCATGCTCATCTCTATACTGTCCAAACCCCTTATGGAAGAGTTAACCAGCATCTTCACTCTTTCATCCCTCACGCTGGTAAACTCTGGAACAATCTTCATTCATCTGTATTTCCTCCTGCCTACGACTTGAACTCTTTCAAGAGGAGGGTTTCAGGACACCTCTCCTCCCGAATTTGACCTTGATTTTGGCCACCTTTTCTGATTCTTTTATGGGAGCAGCGATTAGCGGATTTTTTTTTGTGTGTGTGTGTGCCATTGAGCTGCCTCCTTTGTTGTAAAAAAAAAAAAAATACCGATGTGCTTTCACCTGCTCCTCAATATCAAGGTGCTTTCATCTGCTCATCAATATCAAGGTGTTTTCATCTGCTTCTCTATATCAAGGTGCTTTCATCTGCTAATCAATATCAAGGTGCTTTCATCTGCTCCTCAATATCGAGGTTCTTTCATATACTCCTCAATATAAAGGTGCTTTCATCTGCTCCTCAATATCGAGGTGCTATCATTTGCTCCTCAATATCAAGGTGCTTTCACCCGCTCCCCAATATCGAGGTGCTTTCACCTGCTCCTCAATATCAAGGTGCTATCATCTGCTTCTCAATATCAAGGTGCTTTCACCAGCTCCCCAATATCGATGTGCTTTCACCTGCTCTTCAATATCAAGGTGCTTTCATCCGCTCCACAATATCGAGGTGCTTTCATCTGCTCCTCAATATCGAGGTGCTTTCATCTGCTCCTCAATATCGATGTGCTTTCACCTGCTCTTCAATATCAAGGTGCTTTCATCCGCTCCACAATATCGAGGTGCTTTCATCTGCTCCTCCATATCAAGGTGCTTTCATCTGCTCCTCAATATCGAGGTGCTTTCATCTGCTCCTCAATATCGAGGTGCTTTTATATGCTCCTCAATATCGAGATGCTTTCATCTGCTCCTCAATATGAAGGTGCTTTCTTCTGCTCCTCAATATCAAGGTTCTTTCATCTGCTCCTCAATATCGAGGTCCTATTATCTGCTCCTCAATATCGAGGTGCTTTCGTTTGCTGCTCAATATCGAGGTGCTTTCATCTGTTCCTCAATATCGAGGTCCTATTATCTGCTTCTCAATATTGAGGTGCTTTCAACTACTCCTCAATATCGAGGTGCTTTCATCTGTTCCTCAATATAGAGGTGCTTTCATCTGCTCCTCAATATCGAGGTGATTTCATCTGCTGCTCAATATCAAGGTGCTTTCATCTGCTCCTCAATATCGATTTGCTTTCACCTGCTCCACAATATCAAGGTGCTTTCATCTGCTATTCAATATCGAGGTGCTTTCAACTGCTCCTCAGTATCAAAGTGCTTTCACCTGCTCCTTAATATCGAGGTGCTTTCACCTGCTCCCCAATATCGATGTGCTCTCACCTGCTCCTTAATACCGAGGTGCTTTCATCTTCTCCTCAATATCGAGGTGCTTTCATTTGCTCATCATTATCGAGGTGCTTTCATCTGCTCCTCTATATGGAGCTGTTTACATCGGGTCCACAATATCAAGGTGCACTCACCTGCTCCTCAATATCGAGGTGCTATCATCTGCTCCTCAATATCGAGGTGCTTTCATCTGCTCCCCAATATGGAGCTGTTTGCATCTACTCATCAATATCAAGGTGGTTTCTTCTGCTCCTTAATATCAAGGTGCTTTCATTTGCTCCTCAATATCGATATGCTTTCATCTGCTCTTCAATATCGAGGTGTTTTCATCTGCTCCTCGATATCAAAGTGCTTTCATCTGCTCCTCAATATCAAAGTGCTTTCTTCTGCTACCCAATATCAAGGTGCTTTCATCTACTCCTCAATATGGATGTGCTTTCATCTGCTCCTCATTATCGAGGTGCTTTCATCTGCTCCTCAAAATCGAGGTGTTTTCATCTGATCCACAATATCGAGGTGCTTTCATCTGCTCCTCAATAACGAGGTGGTACCATCTGCTCCTCAATATCGAGGTGCTTTCATCTGCTACTCAATATCGAGGTGCTTTCATCTGCTCCTCAATATTGAGGTGGTATCATCTGCTCCTCAATATCGAGGTGCTTTCATCTGCTCCTCAAAATCGAGGTGCTATTATTTGCTCCTCAATATCGAGGTGCTTTCGTCTGCTGCTCAATATCGAGGTGCTTTCATCTGTTCCTCAATATCGAGGTGCTTTCATCTCCTCCTCAGTATCGAGGTGCTTTCATCTGCTCCTCAATATCAAGGTGCTTTCATCTGCTCCTCAATATCAAGGTGCTTTCATCTGCTCCTCAGTATCGAGGTGCTTTCATGTGTTCCTCAATATCGAGGTGCTTTCCTCTGCTCCTCAATATCAAGGTGCTTTCATCTGCTCCTTAGTATCGAGGTGCTATCATCTGCTCATCAATATCGAGGTGCTATCATCTGCTTATGAATATCGATGTGCTTTCATCTGCTCCTCAATATCGAGGTGCTTTCATCTGTTCCTCAATATCGAAATGCTATGATGTGCTCCTCAATATCAAAGTGCTTTAATCTCTACCTCAATATCGAGGTGCTTTCATATGCTCCTTAATATCGAGGTGCTTTCATCTGCTCTTCAATTTCGAGGTGCTTTCATCTGCTCCTCAATATCGACGTAATTTCATCTGCTCCTCAATATCCTGGTGCTTTCGCCTGCTCCTCAATATCAAGGTGCTTTCACCAGCTCCTCAATATCGATGTGCTTTCACCTGCTCCTCAATATCAAGGTGCTTTCATCTGCTTCTCAATATCAAGGTGCTTTCATCCGCTCTATCGATATCGCACACACATCTTTCATGCTCATCTCTCCTGTCCAATATGGAAGAGTTAACCAGCATCTTCACTCTTTCATCCTCATTCATCTGTATTTCCTCCTGCTGAACTCTTTCAAGAGGAGAATATCGATGTTCTTTCACCTGCTCCTCAATATCAAGGTGCTTTCATCTGCTCATCAATATCAAGGTGTTTTCATCTGCTCCTCTATATCGAGGTGCTTTCATCTGCTCCTCAATATCGAGGTGCTTTCATTTGCTCCTCAATATCGAGGTGCTTTCATTTGCTCCTTAATACAAAGGTGCTTTCATCTGCTCATCAATATCGAGGTGCTTTCATTTGCTCCTTAATATTAAGGTGCTCTCATTTGCTCCTCAATATCAAGGTGCTTTCATCTGCTCCTCAATATCAGGTTGCTTTCATCTGCTTCTCAATATCAAGGTGCTTACATCTGCTCCCCAATATCGATATGCTTTCACCTGCTCCTCAATATCAAGGTGCTTTCATCTGCTCCTCAATATCGAGGTGCTTTCATCTGCTCCTCAATATCGAGGTGCTTTCATCTGCTCCTCAATATCGATGTGCTTTCACCTGCTCCTCAATATCAAGGTGCTTTCATCTGCTCCTCAATATCGAGGTGCTTTCATCTGCTCCTCAATATCAAGGTGCTTTCATCTGCTCCTCAATATCGAGGTGCTTTCATCTGCTCCTCAATATCGAGGTGCTTTCATCTGCTCCTCAATATCGAGATGCTTTCATCTGCTCCTCAATATGAAGGTGCTTTCATCTGCTCCTCAATATCGAGGTGCTTTCATCTGCTCCTCAATATCGAGGTGCTTTTATCTGCTCCTCAATATCGAGGTGCTTTCATCTGCTCCTCAATATCGAGGTGCTTTCAACTACTCCTCAATATCGAGGTGCTTTCAACTACTCCTCAATATCAAGGTGCTTTCAACTACTCCTCAATATCGAGGTGCTTTCATCTGTTCCTCAATATAGAGGTGCTTTCATCTGCTCCTCAATATCGAGGTGCTTTCATCTGCTGCTCAATATCAAGGTGCTTTCATCTGCTCCTCAATATCGATGTGCTTTCACCTGCTCCACAATATCAAGGTGTTTTCATCTGCTATTCAATATCGAGGTGCTTTCACCTGCTCCTCAATATCAAAGTGCTTTCACCTGCTCCTTAATATCGAGGTGCTTTCACCTGCTCCCCAATATCGATGTGCTCTCACCTGCTCCTTAATACCGAGGTGCTTTCATCTTCTCCTCAATATCGAGGTGCTTTCATTTGCTCATCATTATCGAGGTGCTTTCATCTGCTCCTCTATATGGAGCTGTTTACATCGGGTCCACAATATCAAGGTGCACTCACCTGCTCCTCAATATCGAGGTGCTATCATCTGCTCCTCAATATCGAGGTGCTTTCATCTGCTCCCCAATATGGAGCTGTTTACATCTACTCATCAATATCAAGGTGGTTTCTTCTGCTCCTTAATATCAAGGTGCTTTCATTTGCTCCTCAATATCGATATGCTTTCATCTGCTCTTCAATATCGAGGTGTTTTCATCTGCTCCTCGATATCAAAGTGCTTTCATCTGCTCCTCAATATCAAAGTGCTTTCTTCTGCTACCCAATATCAAGGTGCTTTCATCTACTCCTCAATATGGATGTGCTTTCATCTGCTCCTCATTATCGAGGTGCTTTCATCTGCTCCTCAAAATCGAGGTGTTTTCATCTGATCCACAATATCGAGGTGCTTTCATCTGCTCCTCAATAACGAGGTGGTACCATCTGCTCCTCAATATCGAGGTGCTTTCATCTGCTACTCAATATCGAGGTGCTTTCATCTGCTCCTCAATATTGAGGTGGTATCATCTGCTCCTCAATATCGAGGTGCTTTCATCTGCTCCTCAAAATCGAGGTGCTATTATTTGCTCCTCAATATCGAGGTGCTTTCGTCTGCTGCTCAATATCGAGGTGCTTTCATCTGTTCCTCAATATCGAGGTGCTTTCATCTCCTCCTCAGTATCGAGGTGCTTTCATCTGCTCCTCAATATCAAGGTGCTTTCATCTGCTCCTCAATATCAAGGTGCTTTCATCTGCTCCTCAGTATCGAGGTGCTTTCATGTGTTCCTCAATATCGAGGTGCTTTCCTCTGCTCCTCAATATCAAGGTGCTTTCATCTGCTCCTTAGTATCGAGGTCCTTTCATCTGTTCCTCAATATCGAGGTGCTTTCATCTGTTCCTCAATATCGAGGTGCTTTCATCTGCTCCTCAATATCGAGGTGCTTTCATCTTCTCCTCAATATCGAGGTGCTATCATGTGCTCCTCAATATCAAAGTGCTTTCATCTCTTCCTCAATATCGAGGTGCTTTTTTCTGCTCCTTAATATCGAGGTGCTTTCTTCTGCTCTTCAATATCGAGGTGCTTTCATCTGCTACTCAATATCGACGTAATTTCATCTGCTCCTCAATATCCTGGTGCTTTCATCTGCTGCTCAATATCAAGGTGTTTTCATCTGTTCCTCAATATTGTGGTGCTTTCAACTGCTGCTCAATATCGAGGTGCTTTCATCGGTTCCTCAATATCGAGGTGCTTTCATCTGCTCCTCAATATCGAAGTGCTTTCATCTGCTCCTCAATATCGAGGTGCTTTCATCTGCTCCTCAACATCGACGTACTTTCATCTGCTCCTCAATATCGAGGTGCTTTCATCTGCTGCTCAATATCGAGGTGCTTTCATCTGCTCCTCAATATCAAGGTGCTTTCATCTGCTCCTCAATATTGAGGTGCTTTCATCTGCTCCTCAATATAGAGGTCCTTTCATCTGCTCCTCAATATCAAGGTGCTTTCATCTGCTCCTCAATATCGAGGTGCTTTCATCTGCTCCTCAATATCAAGGTGCTTTCATCTGCTCCTCAATATCAAGGTGCTTTCATCTGCTCCTCAATATCAAGGTGCTTTCATCTGCTCCTTAATATCAAGGTGCTTTCATCTGCTCCTCAATATCAAGGTGCTTTCATCTGCTACTCAATATCGAGGTGCTTTCACCTGCTCCTCAATATCGATGTGATTTCACCTGCTCCTCAATATTAAAGTGCTTTCACCTGCTTCTCAATATCGATGTGATTTCATTTGCTCCTCAATATCGATGTGGTTTTATCTGCTCCTCAATATCAATGTGCTTTCACCTGCTCCTCAATATCAAGGTGCTTTCACCTGCTCCTCAATTTCGAGGTGCTTTCACCTGCTCCTCATTATCAAGGTGCTTTCACCTGCTCCCCAATATCGATGTGCTTTCACTTGCTCCTCAATATCGATTTGCTTTCATCTGCTCCTCAATATCGAGGAGCTTTCATCTGCTCCTCAGTATCGAAGTGCTTTCATCTGCTCCTCAATATCGAGGAGCTTTCATCTGCTCCTCAGTATCGAAGTGCTTTCATCTGCTCCTCAATATCGAGGTGCTTTCATCTGCTCCTCAATATCGAGGTGCATTCATCTGTTCCTCAATATCGAGGTGCTTTCATCTGTTCCTCAATATCGAGGTGCTTTCATCTGTTCCTCGAGAACGAGATGCTTTCATCTGTTCCTCAATATCGAGGTGCTTTCAACTACTCCTCAATATCGAGGTGCTTTTATCTGCTCCTTAATATGAAGGTGCTTTCATCTGATCCTCAATATCGAGGTGCTTTCATCTGCTCCTCTATATCAAGGTGCTTTCATCTGCTAATCAACATCAAGGTGCTTTCACCTGCTCCTCAATATATAGGTTCTTTCATATACTCCTCAATATCAAGCTGCTTTCACCTGATCCTCAATATTAAGGTGCTTTCTTCTGCTCTTCAATATCGAGGTGCTTTCATCTGCTACTCAATATCGACGTAATTTCATCTGCTCCTCAATATCCTGGTGCTTTCATCTGCTGCTCAATATCAAGGTGTTTTCATCTGTTCCTCAATATTGTGGTGCTTTCAACTGCTGCTCAATATCGAGGTGCTTTCATCGGTTCCTCAATATCGAGGTGCTTTCATCTGCTCCTCAATATCGAAGTGCTTTCATCTGCTCCTCAATATCGAGGTGCTTTCATCTGCTCCTCAACATCGACGTACTTTCATCTGCTCCTCAATATCGAGGTGCTTTCATCTGCTGCTCAATATCGAGGTGCTTTCATCTGCTCCTCAATATCAAGGTGCTTTCATCTGCTCCTCAATATTGAGGTGCTTTCATCTGCTCCTCAATATAGAGGTCCTTTCATCTGCTCCTCAATATCAAGGTGCTTTCATCTGCTCCTCAATATCGAGGTGCTTTCATCTGCTCCTCAATATCAAGGTGCTTTCATCTGCTCCTCAATATCAAGGTGCTTTCATCTGCTCCTCAATATCAAGGTGCTTTCATCTGCTCCTTAATATCAAGGTGCTTTCATCTGCTCCTCAATATCAAGGTGCTTTCATCTGCTACTCAATATCGAGGTGCTTTCACCTGCTCCTCAATATCGATGTGATTTCACCTGCTCCTCAATATTAAAGTGCTTTCACCTGCTTCTCAATATCGATGTGATTTCATTTGCTCCTCAATATCGATGTGGTTTTATCTGCTCCTCAATATCAATGTGCTTTCACCTGCTCCTCAATATCAAGGTGCTTTCACCTGCTCCTCAATTTCGAGGTGCTTTCACCTGCTCCTCATTATCAAGGTGCTTTCACCTGCTCCCCAATATCGATGTGCTTTCACTTGCTCCTCAATATCGATTTGCTTTCATCTGCTCCTCAATATCGAGGAGCTTTCATCTGCTCCTCAATATCGAGGAGCTTTCATCTGTTCCTCAATATCGAAGTGCTTTCATCTGCTCCTCAATATCGAGGAGCTTTCATCTGTTCCTCAATATCGAAGTGCTTTCATCTGCTCCTCAATATCGAGGTGCTTTCATCTGCTCCTCAATATCGAGGTGCATTCATCTGTTCCTCAATATCGAGGTGCTTTCATCTGTTCCTCAATATCGAGGTGCTTTCATCTGTTCCTCGAGAACGAGATGCTTTCATCTGTTCCTCAATATCGAGGTGCTTTCAACTACTCCTCAATATCGAGGTGCTTTTATCTGCTCCTTAATATGAAGGTGCTTTCATCTGATCCTCAATATCGAGGTGCTTTCATCTGCTCCTCTATATCAAGGTGCTTTCATCTGCTAATCAACATCAAGGTGCTTTCACCTGCTCCTCAATATATAGGTTCTTTCATATACTCCTCAATATCAAGCTGCTTTCACCTGATCCTCAATATTAAGGTGCTTTCATCTGTTCCTCAATATCGAGGTGCTTTAATCTGCTCCTCAACATCGAGGTGCAATTATCTGCTCTTCAATATCGAGAGGCTTTCATCTGCTCCTCAATATCGATGTGCTTTCACCTGCTGCTCAATATCGGGGTGCTTTCATCTGCTACCTAATATCGAGGTGCTTTCATCTGATCCTCAATATCGAGGTGGTATCATTTGCTCCTCAATATCAAGGTGCTTTCACCCGCTCCCTAATATCGAGGTGCTTTCACCTGCTCCTCAATATCGATGTGCTTTCGCCTGCTCTTCAATATCAAGGTGCTTTCACCAGCTCCTCAATATCGATGTGCTTTCACCTGCTCCTCAATATCAAGGTGCTTTCATCTGCTTCTCAATATCAAGGTGCTTTCATCCGCTGTTGCCTCTCTTTCTGTCTTCTATCGATATTTCCACGCTGACTGCTCTTTTGAACTTACTAACTGCATGCCTCACCCATTCCTGCGACCCGCTGCACACATCTTTCTACTCATGCTCATCTCTATACTGTCCAAACCCCTTATGGAAGAGTTAACCAGCATCTTCACTCTTTCATCCCTCACGCTGGTAAACTCTGGAACAATCTTCATTCATCTGTATTTCCTCCTGCCTACGACTTGAACTCTTTCAAGAGGATTTGCTTTCACCTGCTTCTCAATATTGAGGTGCTTTCATCTGCTCCTCAATATCGAGGTGGTTTCACCTGCTTCTTAATATCGATTTGCTCTCACCTGCTTCTCAATATCGAGGTACTTTCACCTGCTTCTTAATTTTGAAGTGCTTTCATCTGCTTCTTAATATCGTGGTGCTTTCATCTGCTCCTCAATATCGATGTGCTTTCACCTGCTTCTCAATATCGATTTACTTTCACCCGCTTCTCAATAACGATTTGTTTTCACCGGGTCCTCAACATCAATTTGCTTTCACCGGGTCCTCATATCGATTTGCCTTCACCTGCTCCTCAACATCGATTTGCCTTCACCTGCTCCTCAATATCGATTTGCCTTCACCTGCTCCTCAATATCGATTTGCCTTCACCTGCTCTTCAACATCGATTTGCCTTCACCTGCTCCTCAATATCGATTTGCCTTTACCTGCTCCTCAATATCGATTTGCCTTCACCTGCTCTTCAACATCGATTTGCCTTCACCTGCTCCTCAATATCGATTTGCCTTTACCTGCTCCTCAATATCGATTTGCCTTCACCTGCTCCTCAACATCGATTTGCCTTCACCTGCTCCTCAATATCGATTTGCCTTCACCTGCTCCTCAACATCGATTTGCCTTCACCTGCTCCTCAATATCGATTTGCCTTTACCTGCTCCTCAATATCGATTTGCCTTCACCTGCTCCTCAACATCGAATTGCTTTCACCTGCTCCTCAATATCGATTTGCCTTTACCTGCTCCTCAATATCGATTTGCCTTCACCTGCTCCTCAACATCGAATTGCTTTCACCTGCTCCTCAATATCGATTTGCCTTCACCTGCTCCTCAACATCGAATTGCTTTCACCTGCTCCTCAATATCGATTTGCCTTCACCTGCTCCTCAATATCGATTTGCTTTCACCTGCTCCTCAATATCGATTTGCCTTCACCTGCTCCTCAATATCGATTTGCTTTCACCTGCTTCTCAATATCGATGTGCTTTCACCTGCTCCTCAATATCGATGTGCTTTCACCTGCTTCTCAGTATCGACGTGCTTTCACCTGCTTCTCAATATCGATGTGCTTTCACCTGCTCCTCAATATCGATGTTCTTTCACCTGCTTCTCAGTATCGATGTGCTTTCACCTGCTTCTCAATATCGATTTGCTTTCACCTGCTCCTCAATATCGATTTGCCTTCACCTGCTTCTCAATATCGATGTGCTTTCACCTGCCTCTCAGTATCGATGTGCTTTCACCTGCTCCTCAATATCAAGGTGCTTTCAGCTGTTCCCCAGTATCGAAGTGCTTTCACTTGGTACTCAATATCGAGGTGCTTTTATCTACTCCTCAATATCGAGGTGCTTTCATCTACTCCCCAATCTCGATGTGCTTTCACTTGGTACTCAATATCGAGGTGCTTTTATGTAGTTCTCAATATCGAGGTGCTTTCATCTACTCCTCAATATCGAGGTGCTTTCGTCTGCTGCTCAATAACCAGGTGCTTTCATCTGCTCCTCAGTATCGAGGTGCTTTCATCTGCTCCTCAATATCAAGGTGCTTTCATCTGCTCCTTAATATCGTGGCGCTTTCATCTGCTCCTCTATTTCAAGATGCTCTCATCTGTTCAATATCAAGGTGCTTTCATCTGCTCCTCAATATCGAGGTGCTTTCATCTGCTCTTCAATATCAATGTGCTTTCATATGCTCCTCTATATCGATGTGCTTTCACCTGCTCCTCAATATCGAATTCTTTTTATCTGCTCCTCAATATCGAGGTTCTTTCATCTGCTCCTCAATATATAATGTCGTGTGATATGTTTTCTTTTCATATAATGTCGTGTGATATGTTTTCTTTTCATATAATGTCGTGTGATATGTTTTCTTTTCATATAATGTCGTGTGATATGTTTTCTTTTCATATAATGTCGTGTGATATGTTTTCTTTTCATATAATGTCGTGTGATATGTTTTCTTTTCATATAATGTCGTGTGATATGTTTTCTTTTCATGTAATGTCGTGTGATATGTTTCTTTTTCATGTAATGTCGTGTGATATGTTTCTTTTTCATGTAATGTCGTGTGATATGTTTCTTTTTCATGTAATGCCGCTCGATATGTTTCATTTCCACGTAATGTCGTGCTTTAACTCTTTGGGAGCAGCTGCCACGACTAGGGAGGGAGCAGCAGCCACGACGACAGAGGGAGCAGAAGCCATGACGAGGGAGGGAGCAGCAGCCACGACGACGGAGGGAACAACAGCCACGACGACGGAGGGAGCAGAAGCCACGACGACGGAGGGAGCAGAAGCCATGACGAGGGAGGGAACAACAGCCACGACGACAGAGGGAGCAGAAGCCATGACGAGGGAGGGAGCAGCAGCCACGACGACGGAGGGAACAACAGCCACGACGACGGAGGGAGCAGAAGCCACGACGACGGAGGGAGCAGAAGCCATGACGAGGGAGGGAACAACAGCCACGACGACAGAGGGAGCAGAAGCCATGACGAGGGAGGGAACAGCAGCCACGACGACGGAGGGAGCAGCAGCCACGACGACGGAGGGAGCAGAAGCCACGACGACAGAGGGAGCAGAAGCCATGACGAGGGAGGGAACAGCAGCCACGACGACGGAGGGAGCAGCAGCCACGACGACGGAGGGAACAACAGCCACGACGACGGAGGGAACAACAGCCACGACGACGGAGGGAGCAGAAGCCACGACAACGGAGGGAGCAGAAGCCACGACAACGGACGGAGCAGAAGCCACGACAACGGAGGGAGCAGAAGCCACGACGACGGAGGGAACAACAGCCACGACGACGGAGGGAGCAGAAGCCACGACGACGGAGGGAGCATAAGCCATGACGACGGAGGGAACAACAGCCACGACGACGGAGGGAACAACAGCCACGACGACGGAGGGAGCAGAAGCCACGACGACGGAGGGAACAACAGCCACGACGACGGAGGGAACAACAGCCACGACGACGGAGGGAACAACAGCCACGACGACGGAGGGAACAACAGCCACGACGACGGAGGGAACAACAGCCACGACGACGGAGGGAACAACAGCCACGACGACGGAGGGAGCAACAGCCACGACGACGGAGTGAACAACAGCCACGACGACGGAGGGAACAACAGCCACGACGACGGAGGGAACAACAGCCACGACGACGGGGGGACAACAGCCACGACGACGGAGGAACAACAGCCACGACGACGGTGGGAACAACAGCCACGACGACGGAGGGAACAACAGCCACGACGACGGAGGGAGCAGCAGCCACGACGACGGAGGGAACAACAGCCACGACGACGGAGGGAGCAGCAGCCACGACGACGGAGGGAGCAGAAGCCACGACGACGGAGGGAACAACAGCCACGACGACGGAGGGAACAACAGCCACGACGACGGAGGGAACAACAGCCACGACGACGGAGGGAACAACAGCCACGACGACGGAGGGAACAACAGCAACGACGACGGAGGGAACAACATCAACGACGACGGAGGGAACAACATCAACGACGACGGAGGGAACAACAGCAACGACGACGGAGGGAACAACATCAACGACGACGGAGGGAACAACATCAACGACGACGGAGGGAACAACAGCCACGACGACGGAGGGAACAACAGCAACGACGACGGAGGGAACAACATCAACGACGACGGAGGGAACAACAGCCACGACGACGGAGGGAACAACAGCCACGACGACGGAGGGAACAACAGCCACGACGACGGAGGGAACAACAGCCACGACGACGGAGGGAACAACAGCCACGACGACGGAGGGAACAACATCAACGACGACGGAGGGAACAACAGCCACGACGACGGAGGGAACAACAGCCACGACGACGGAGGAACAACAGCCACGACGACGGAGGGAACAACAGCCACGACGACGGAGGGAACAACAGCCACGACGACGGAGGGAACAACAGCCACGACGACGGAGGGAACAACATCAACGACGACGGAGGGAACAACATCAACGACGACGGAGGGAACAACAGCCACGACGACGGAGGGAACAACAGCCACGACGACGGAGGGAACAACAGCCACGACGACGGAGGGAACAACAGCCACGACGACGGAGGGAACAACAGCAACGACGACGGAGGGAACAACAGCCACGACGACGGAGGGAACAACAGCCACGACGACGGAGGGAACAACAGCCACGACGACGGAGGGAACAACAGCAACGACGACGGAGGGAACAACAGCCACGACGACGGAGGGAACAACAGCAACGACGACGGAGGGAACAACAGCCACGACGACGGAGGGAACAACAGCCACGACGACGGAGGGAACAACAGCCACGACGACGGAGGGAACAACAGCCACGACGACGGAGGGAACAACAGCCACGACGACGGAGGGAACAACAGCCACGACGACGGAGGGAACAACAGCCACGACGACGGAGGGTGGTTGGGGTAGCGTGCGTGGGAATGGAGGAGGCGGTTTCAAGGATAGCGTGCGAAGGACAGGAGAAGGCGGAGGCGGGGGTGTCGTGCGAAGGACAGGAAGACGCGTTGGCGGGGATGGCGGGCAATGAATTGAAAAAGGCGGTGGCGGGGGTGGCGTGCGAGGGAAAGGAGGAGGCGGTGGCGGGGGTGGCGTGCGAGGGAAAGGAGGATGCGGCGGCGGTGGTGGAGGGCAAGGAAAAGGAGAAGGTGGCGGCGGGAGTGGCGTGCGAGGGAAAGGAGGAGGTAGTGGCGGTGGGGGCATGCGAGGGAAAGGAGGAGGCGCTGACATGGGTGGCGTGTGAGGGAAAGGAGAAGGTGGCGGCGGGGGAGGCGTGCGAGAGAAAGGAGGAAGCGGTGGCGGTGGTGGCTAGCGAAGGAAAGGAGGATGCGGTGGCGGGGGTGGCTTGCGAGGGAAAAGAGAAGGCGGTGGCGGGGGTGACTTGCGAGGAAAAGGAAGAGGCGGTGGCGGGGGTGGCGTGCGAGGGGAAGGAGGAGGCGGTGGCGGGGGTGGCGTGCGAGGGTAAGGAGGAGGCGGTGGCGGGGGTGACTTGCGAGGGGAAGGAGGAGGCGGGAGCGGGGGTGACTTGAGGGAAAGGAGGAGGCGGGGGCGGGGGTGGCGTGCGAGGGCAAGGAGGAGGCGGTGGCGGGGGTGGCGTGCGAGGGGAAGGAGGAGGAGGTGGCGGGGTAGGCGTGCGAGGGGAAGGAGGAGGCGGTGGCGGGGGTGGCGTGCGAGGGGAAGGAGGAGGCGGTGGTGGGGGTGGCGTGCGAGGGAAAGGAGGAGGCGGTGGCGGGGGTGACTTGCGAGGGGAAGGAGGAGGCGGGGGCGGGGGTGGCTTGCGAGAGGAAGGAGGAGGCGGTGGCGGGGGTGACTTGCGAGGGGAAGGAGGAGGCGGGGGCGGGGGTGACTTGCGAGGGGAAGGAGGAGGCGGTGGCGGGGTTGGCGTTCGAGGGAAAGGAAGAGGCGGTGGCGGGGGTGGCGTGCAAGGGGAAGGAGGAGGCGTTGGCGGGGGTGGCTTGCGAGGGGAAGGAGGAGCCAGTGGCGTAGGTGGCGTGCGAGGAAAAGGAAGAGGCGGTGGAGGGGATGGCGTGCGAGGGGAAGGAGGAGGCGGTGGCGGGGGTGGCGTGCGAGGGAAAGGAGGAGGCGGTGGCGGTGGCGTGCGACGGGAAGGAGGAGACGGTGGCAGGGGTGGCGTGAGGGGAAGGAGGAGGCGGTGGCGGGGTGGCGTGCAAGGGAAATGAAGATGCGGTGGCGGTGGCGTGCAAGGGGAAGGAGGAGGCGGTGGCGGGGGTGGCGTGCGACGGGAAGGAGGAGGCGGTGGTTGGGGTGACGTGCGAGGGAAAGGAGGAGGCGGTGGCGGGGGTGGCGTGCGAGGGGAAGGAGGAGGCGGTGGCGGGGGTGACGTGCGAGGGAAAGGAGGAGGCGGTGGCGGGGGTGGCGTGCTAGGGAAAGGAGGAGGCGTTGGCGGGGGTGGCGTGCTAGGGAAAGGAGGAGGCTGTGGCGGGGGTGGCGTGCTAGGGAAAGAAGGAGGCGTTGGCGGGGGTGGCGTGCTAGGGAAAGGAGGAGGCGGTGGCGGGGGTGGCGTGCTAGGGAAAGGAGGAGGCTGTGGCGGGGGTGGCGTGCTAGGGAAAGAAGGAGGCGTTGGCGGGGGTGGCGTGCTAGGGAAAGGAGGAGGCGGTGGCGGGGATGGCGTGCGAGGGAAAGGAGGAGGCGGTGGCGGGGGTTGCGTGCTAGGGAAAGGAGGAGGCGGTGGCGGGGGTGGCGTGCTAGGGAAAGGAGGAGGCGGTGGCGGGGGTTGCGTGCTAGGGAAAGGAGGAGGCGGTGGCGGGGGTTGCGTGCTAGGGAAAGGAGGAGGCGGTGGCGGGGGTGGCGTGCGAGGGAAAGAGTGAGGCGGTGGCGGGGGTTGCGTGCTAGGGAAAGGAGGAGGCGGTGGCGGGGGTTGCGTGCTAGGGAAAGGAGGAGGCGGTGGCGGGGGTTGCGTGCTAGGGAAAGGAGGAGGCGGTGGCGGGGGTGGCGTGCGAGGGAAAGGAGGAGGCGGTGGCGGGGGTGGCGTGCGAGGGAAAGGAGGAGGCGGTGGCGGGGTTGGCGTGCTAGGGAAAGGAGGAGGCGGTGGCGGGGGTGGCGTGCGAGGGAAAGGAGGAGGCGGTGGCGGGGGTGGCGTGCAAGGGAAATAAGGAGGCGGTGGCGGGGGTGGCGTGAGAGGGACAGGAGGAGGCGGTGGCGGAGGTAGAGTGGGAGGGACAGTAGGAGGCTGTGGCAGGGGTGACGTTCGAGGGAGAGTAGGAGGCGGTGGAGTGGGTGGCGTGGGAGGGACAAAAGGAAGCGGTGGCGGTGGTGGCGTGCGAGGGACAGGAGGAGGCGGTGGCGGGGATGGCATTCGAGGGACAGTAGGAGGCGGTGGAGTGGGTGGCGTGGGAGGGACAGGAGGAAGCGGTGGCGGTGGTGGCGAGAAAGGGAAGGAGGAGGCGCTGACATGGGTGGCGTGTGAGGGAAAGGAGAAGGTGGCGGCGGGGGAGACGTGCGAGAGAAAGGAGGAAGCGGTGGCGGTGGTGGCTAGCGAAGGAAAGGAGGATGCGGTGGCGGGGGTGGCTTGCGAGGGAAAGGAGAAGGCGGTGGCGTAGGTGGAGTGCGAGGAAAAGGAAGAGGCGGTGGCGGGGGTGGCGTGCGAGGGGAAGGACGAGGCGGTGGCGGGGGTGGCGTGCGAGGGGAAGGAGGAGGCGGTGGCCGGGGTGGCTTGCGAGGGGAAGGAGGAGGCGGGGGCGGGGGTGACTTGCGAGGGGAAGGAGGAGGCGGGGGCGGGGGTGGCGTGCGAGGGGAAGGAGGAGGCGGTGGCGGGGGTGGCGTGCGAGGGGAAGGAGGAGGCGGTGGTGGGGGTGGCGTGCGAGGGGAAGGAGGCGGTGGCGGGGGTGGCGTGCGAGGGGAAGGAGGAGGCGGTGGCGGGGGTGACTTGCGAGGGGAAGGAGGAGGCGGGGGCGGGGGTGGCTTGCGAGGGGAAGGAGGAGGCGGTGGCGGGGGTGACTTGCGAGGGGAAGGAGGAGGCGGGGGCGGGGTTGACTTGCGAGGGGAAGGAGGAGGCGGTGGCGGGGTTGGCGTTCGAGGGAAAGGAAGAGGCGGTAGCGGGGGTGGCGTGCAAGGGGAAGGAGGAGGCGTTGGCGGGGGTGGCTTGCGAGGGGAAGGAGGAGCCAGTGGCGTAGGTGGCGTGCGAGGAAAAGGAAGAGGCGGTGGCGGGGATGGCGTGCGAGGGGAAGGAGGAGGCGGTGGCGGGGGTGGCGTGCGAGGGGAAGGAGGAGACGGTGGCGGGGGTGGCGTGCGAGGGGAAGGAGGAGGCGGTGGCGGGGGTGGCGTGCGAGGGAAAGGAAGAGGCGGTGGCGGGGGTGGCGTGCAAGGGGAAGGAGGAGGCGTTGGCGGGGGTGGCGTGCGATGGAAAGGAGGAGGCGGTGGCGGGGGTGACGTGCGAGGGAAAGGAGGAGGCGGTGGCGGGGGTGGCGTGCTAGGGAAAGGAGGAGGCGTTGGCGGGGGTGGCGTGCTAGGGAAAGGAGGAGGCGGTGGCGGGGGTGGCGTGCGAGGGAAAGGAGGAGGCGGTGGCGGGGGTGGCGTGCGAGGGAAAGGAGGAGGCGGTGGCGGGGGTGGCGTGCTAGGGAAAGGAGGAGGCGGTGGCGGGGGTGGCGTGCTAGGGAAAGGAGGAGGCGGTGGCGGGGGTGGCGTGAGAGGGACAGGAGGAGGCGGTGGCGGGGGTGGCGTGCGAGGGAAAGGAGGAGGCGGTGGCGGGGGTGGCGTGAGAGGGACAGGAGGAGGCGGTGGCGGGGGTGGCGTGAGAGGGACAGGAGGAGGCGGTGGCGGGGGTGGCGTGAGAGGGACAGGAGGAGGTGGTGGCGGGGGTGGCTTACGAATGACAGAATAAGGCGGTGGCGGGGTTGGCTTGCGAATTACAGGAGGAGGCTGTGGCGGGGTTGGCGTGAGAGGGACAGGAGGAGGCGGTGGCGGGGATGGCATTCGAGGGACAGTAGGAGGCGTTGGAGTGGGTGGCGTGGGAGGGACAGGAGAAAGCGGTGGCGGTGGTGGCGTGAAAGGGAAGGAGGAGGCGGTGGTGGTGGCGTGAGGGACAGGAAGAAGCGTTGGCGGGATGGCGGGCAATGAATTGAAAAGGCGGTGGCGGGGGCAGCGTGAGGGAAAGAAGGAGGAGGCGGTGGCGGAAGGTGGCATGCGAGGAAAAGTAGGAGGCGGTGGCGGGGGTGGCATGCGAGGGAAAGTAGGAGCCGGTGGCGGGGGTGGCATGCGAGGGAAAGGAGGAGGCGGTGGCGGGGGTGGCGTGCGAGGGGAAGGAGGAGGCGGTGATGGGGGTGGCGTGCTAGGGAAAGTAGGAGCCGGTGGCGGGGGTGGCATGCGAGGGAAAGGAGGAGGCGGTGGCGGGGGTGGCGTGCGAGGGAAAGGAGGATGCGGCGGCGGTGGTTGAGGGCACTGAAAAGGAGGAGGCTGTGGCGGGGGTGGCGTGCGAGGGAAAGGAGGAGGTAGTGGCGGTGGGGTGGTGCGAGGGAAAGGAGGAGGGGCTGACATGGGTGGCGTGTGAGGGAAAGGAGAAGGTGGCGGCGGGGGTGACGTGCGAGAGAAAGGAGGAAGCGGTGGCGGTGGTGGCTAGGGAAGGAAAGGAGGATGCGGTGGCGGGGGTGGCTTGCGAGGGAAAGGAGAAGGCGGTGGCGTAGGTGGAGTGCGAGGAAAAGGAAGAGGCGGTGGCGGGGGTGGCGTGCGAGGGGAAGGAGGAGGCGGTGGCGGGGGTGGCGTGCGAGGGTAAGGAGGAGGCGGTGGCGGGGGTGACTTGCGAGGGGAAGGAGGAGGCGGTGGCGGGGGTGACTTGCGAGGGGAAGGAGGAGGCGGGGGCGGGGATGACTTGCGAGGGGAAGGAGGAGGCGGTGGCGGGGGTGGCGTGCGAGGGGAAGGAGGAGGCGGTGGCGGGGGTGGCGTGCGAGGGGAAGGAGGAGGCGGTGGCGGGGGTGGCGTGCGAGGGGAAGGAGGAGGCGGTGGCGGGGGTGACTTGCGAGGGGAAGGAGGAGGCGGGGGCGGGG
The DNA here is from genome assembly GCF_024679095.1 of Eriocheir sinensis. Classification (NCBI taxonomy): domain Eukaryota; kingdom Metazoa; phylum Arthropoda; class Malacostraca; order Decapoda; family Varunidae; genus Eriocheir; species Eriocheir sinensis. The sequence goes on along the minus strand of NW_026112323.1, from coordinate 131,488 downwards.
GTGGCTTGCGAGAGGAAGGAGGAGGCGGTGGCGGGGGTGACTTGCGAGGGGAAGGAGGAGGCGGGGGCGGGGGTGACTTGCGAGGGGAAGGAGGAGGCGGTGGCGGGGGTGGCGTGCGAGGGAAAGGAAGAGGCGGTGGCGGGGGTGGCGTGCAAGGGGAAGGAGGAGGTTGTGTGTGTTTTCCTGGCGGTGGTGTCTGTGGTTGTGTGCATGTGTATGCCCGGCGGTGGTGTCTGTGGTTGTGTGTGTTTTCCCGGCGGTGGTGTCTGTGGTTGTGTGTGTATGCCCGGCGGTGGTGTCTGTGGTTGTGTGTGTGTTTTCCCGGCGGTGGTGTCTGTGGTTGTGTGTGTATGCCCGGCGGTGGTGTCTGTGGTTGTGTGTGTTTTCCCGGCGGTGGTGTCTGTGGTTGTGTGTGTATGCCCGGCGGTGGTGTCTGTGGTTGTGTGTGTATGCCCGGCGGTGGTGTCTGTGGTTGTGTGTGTATGCCCGGCGGTGGTGTCTGTGGTTGTGTGTGTATGCCCGGCGGTGGTGTCTGTGGTTGTGTGTGTATGCCCGGCGGTGGTGTCTGTGGTTGTGTGTGTATGCCCGGCGGTGGTGTCTGTGGTTGTGTGTGTATGCCCGGCGGTGGTGTCTGTGGTTGTGTGTGTATGCCCGGCGGTGGTGTCTGTGGTTGTGTGTGTGTATGCCCGGCGGTGGTGTCTGTGGTTGTGTGTGTATGCCCGGCGGTGGTGTCTGTGGTTGTGTGTGTATGCCCGGCGGTGGTGTCTGTGGTTGTGTGTGTGTATGCCTGGCGGTGGTGTCTGTGGCTGTATGTGTATGCCCGGCGGTGGTGTCTGTGGTTGTGTGTGTATGCCCGGCGGTGGTGTCTGTGGCTGTATGTGTATGCCCGGCGGTGGTGTCTGTGGTTGTGTGTGTGTATGCCTGGCGGTGGTGTCTGTGGTTGTGTGTGTATGCCTGGCGGTGGTGTCTGTGGTTGTGTGTGTATGCCCGGCGGTGGTGTCTGTGGTTGTGTGTGTGTATGCCCGGCGGTGGTGTCTGTGGTTGTGTGTGTATGCCCGGCGGTGGTGTCTGTGGTTGTGTGTGTATGCCCGGCGGTGGTGTCTGTGGCTGTATGTGTATGCCCGGCGGTGGTGTCTGTGGTTGTGTGTGTATGCCCGGCGGTGGTGTCTGTGGTTGTGTGTGTATGCCCGGCGGTGGTGTCTGTGGTTGTGTGTGTTTGCCCGGCGGTGGTGTCTGTGGCTGTATGTGTTTGCCTGGCGGTGGTGTCTGTGGTTGTGTGTGTATGCCCGGCGGTGGTGTCTGTGGCTGTATGTGTATGCCCGGCGGTGGTGTCTGTGGTTGTGTGTGTGTATGCCCGGCGGTGGTGTCTGTGGTTGTGTGTGTGGTTGTGTGTGTATGCCCGGCGGTGGTGTCTGTTTTTTTTTGTGTGTGTGTGCTCGGCGGTGGTGTCTGTGGTTGTGTGTGTGTATGCCTGGCGGTGGTGTCTGTGGCTGTGTGTATGCTCGGCGGTGGTGTCTGTGGTTGTGTGTGTGCTCGGCGGTGGTGTGTGTGGTTGTTTGTTTTTGCCTGGCGGTGGTGTCTGTGGTTGTGTGTGTTTGCCCGGCGGTGGTGTCTGTGGTTGTGTGTGTGTGCCCGGCGGTGGTGTCTGTTGTTGTGTGTGTGTGTGCTCGGCGGTGGTGTCTGTTGTTGTGTGTGTGTGAGCGAAAATGGTGTGTGTGGTGGTGTGTGTGTGCCCGGCGGTGGTGTCTGTTGTTGTGTGTGTGTGCCCGGCGGTGGTGTCTGTTGGTGTGTGTGTGCCCGGCGGTGGGGTCTGTGTTGTGTGTGTGTGTGTGTGTGCTCGGTGGTGTCTGTTGTGTGTGTGTGCTCGGCGTTGGTGTCTGTTATTGTGTGTGTGTGTGCTCGGCGGTGGTGTCTGTGGTTGTGTGTGTGTTCCCGGCTGTGGTGTCTGTCTTTGTATGTGAGTGTCCGGCAATGGTGTCTGTTATTGTGTATGTGTGTGTGTGTGGGTTTTTGTGATCGGCGGTGGTGTCTTTTGTTGTGTGTGTGAGTGCCCGGCGATGGTGCCTGATGCTGGGTGTAAGTGCCCTGCTTTGGTGTCTGTCGTTGAGTGTGTGTGCTCGACGGTGGTGTCTGTGTTGGTGTGTGTGTGCCCGGCTGTGGTGTCTGTTGTTGTGTGTGTGTGCCCGGCGGTGGTATGTGTTGTTGTGTGTGTGTGCTCGGCGGTGGTGTCTGTTGTTGTGTGTGTGTGCCTGGTGATGGTGTCTGTCGTTGTGTTTGAGTGCCCAGCTCTTGTGTCTGTTGTTGTGTGTGTGTGCCCGGCGGTGGTGTCTGTTGTTGTGAGTGTGTGCTCATCAGTGGTGTCTGTGGTTGTGTGTGTGTGCGCGGCGGTGGTGTCTGTTGTTGTGAGTGTGTGCTCATCGGTGGTGTCTGTGGCGGTGTGTGTGTGCTCGGCGGTCGTGTCTGTTGTTGTTTGTGCGTGCTTGACGGTGGTGTCTGTTGTTGTGTGTGAGCTTGGCGGTGGTGTCTGTTGTTGTGTGTATGTGCCCATCGGTGGTGTCTGTTGTTGTGTGTGAGTGCCCGGCGGTGGTGTCTGTCGTTGTGTGTTTGTGTGCTCCGCGGTGGTGTCTGTTGCTGTGTGTGTGTGTCCTCGGCGGTGGTGTCTGTTGTTGTGTGTGTGTGCCCGGCGGTCGTGTCTGTTGTTGTTTGTGCGTGCTTGACGGTGGTGTCTGTTGTTGTGTGTGTTTTCTTGGCGGTGGTGTCTGTTGTTGTATGTGTGTGCTCGGCGGTGGTGTCTGTTGTTGTGTGTGTGTGTGTGTGCTTGGCGGTGGTGTCTGTTGTTGTGTGTGTGTTCCCGGCGGTGGTGTCTGTTGTTGTGTGTGTGTGCCCGGCGGTGGTGTCTGTCGTTGTGTGTGTGCCCGGCAATGATGTCTGTTGTTGTGTGTGTGTGCCCGGCGTTGGTGTCTGTTGTTGTGTGTGTGTGCTTGGCTGAGGTGTGTATTGTGTGTGTGTGTGACCGACGGTTGTGTCTGTTGTTGTGTGTGTGTGCCCGGCGTTGGTGTGTGTTGTGTGTGTGTGTGTGCCCGGCGGTGGTGTCTGTTGTTGTGTGTGTTCTTGGCGGTGGTGTCTGTTGTGTGTGTGTGCCTATCGGTGGTGTGTGTTGTGTGTGTGTGCCCGGCGGTGGTGTCTGTTGTGTGAGTGTGTGCCCAGCGGTGGTGTCTGTCATGTGTGTGTGTGCCCGGCGGTGGTGTCTGTTGTTGTGTGTGTGTGCCCGGCGGTTGTGTGTGTCGTTATGTATGTGTGCTTGGTGATGGTGTCTGTCGTTGTGTGTTTGTTCCCAGGCGGTGGTGTCTTTTGTTGTGTGTGTGCTCGACACACACACACACACACACACACACACACACACACACACACAACAACAACAAAAAGAGAACAATAATAAAAAAAGCCCGCTACTCGCTGCTCCTAAAAAAGAAACAAAAGAGGTGGCCGAAAGGAGGATCAAATACGAGAGGAGAGGTGTCCTGATACCCTCCTCTTGAAAGATTGCACGTCTGAGGGAGGAGGAAATACAGATGAAGGAAGATTGTTCCAGAGTTTACCAGCGTGAAGGATGAAAGAGTGGAGATGCTGGTTAACTCTTGCATAAGGGGTTTGGACAGTATAGGGATGAGTATGAGTAGAAAGTCGAGTGCAGCGGGGCCGCGGGAGGGGGGGAGGCATGCAGTTAGCAAGTTCAGAAGAGCAATCAGTGTGAAAATATTGATAGAAGATAGAAAGAGAGGCAACATTGCCGCGGAATTTAAGAGGTAGAAGAATATCAGTATGAGGAGGAGAGCTGATGAGACGAAGAGCCTTAGCCTCCACTCTGTCCAGAAGAGCTGTGTGAGTGGAGCCCCCCCACACATGAGATGCATACTCCATAAATGTGCCTGGAGGTGGTGTCTGTTGTTGTGTGTGTGTGCCCGGCGGTGGTGTCTGTCGTTGTTTGTGTGCTATAATAACTCTAATAAATCTAATAACTGCACTAGTCTGATCCTGTAGGAAGGTGAAGGTGTAGAATATGGGACTCTCTGGCTTAGTGCTTGGGAATCAGTAGGTGTCATGTGCTGCAGAGAGGCTTGGAGGTGTTATAATTATGATAGGTAAATATTGGACTGCACTAATCTGACCCTATAGGAAGGTGGCACTCTCTGGCTCAATGCTTGGGAATCAGAAGGTGACATCTGCTGCAGAGATGCTTGGAGGTGTTATAACTATGCCAGTAAAGGCTGGACTGCACTAATCTGACCCTGTAAGAAGGTGGCACTCTCAAGGTTAGTTCTAGGGAATCAGAAGGTGTCATGTGCTGCAGATAGGCTCGGAGGTGTTATAACCATGCTAGTGATAAGCTGGACTGCACAAATCTGACCCTGTAGGAAGGTGAAGGTGGAGGAAGGTGGCACTCTCAAGCTCAATGCTCGGGAATCGGAAGGTGTCATGTGCTGCAGAGTGGCTTGAAGGTGCTTTACCTATGCTCATGAATACTGGCCTGCACTAATCTGACCCTTTAGGAAGATGGCATTCCCTGATTCAGTGCCAGTGAATTAGAATTTGTAATGTGCTGCAGAGAGTTTGGAAGGTGTTATAACTATGCTAGTGAAAGGCTGGACTGCTCTACTCTGACTATGTAGGAGGTTGCACTCTCTGGTTCAGTGCTAGGGAATCAAAAGGTGTCATGTGCTGCAGACAGACTTGGATGTGTTATGACTATGCTAGTGATATACTGGACTTCACTAATCTGACCCTGTATAAAGTTGGCACTCTCTGGCTCAGTGCTAGAGAGTCAGAAGGTGTCATGTGCTGCAGAGAGGCTAGGAGTTGTTATAACTATGCTAGTGAAAGACTGGACTGCACTAATCTGACCCTGTAGGATGGTGAAGGTGTCGGAAGGTGGCACTCTCTGGCTCAGTGCTAGGAATCAGAAGGTGTCATGTGCAGAGAGGCTTGAGGTTTTATAAGTATACGAGTGAAGGCCGCAGGAAGGTGGCATTCTCTGTCTTAGTGCAATGGAATCAAGTCTCATGTGCTGCAGAGAGGTTTGGAGGTGTTATAACTTTGCTAGTGAAAGGCTGGACTGCACTAATCTTACCCTGTAGAGAGGTGAAGGTGTAAGGAGGTGGCACGCTCTGGCTCAGTGCTAAGGAAGCATAAGGCGTCATGTGCTGCAGATAGGCTTGGAGGTGTTATAACTATGATAGGTAAATATTGGACTGCACTAATCTGACCCTATAGGAAGGTGGCACTCTCTGGCTCAGTGCTAGGGAATCAGAAGGTGTCATCTGCTGCAGAGAGGCTTGGAGGTGTTATAACTATGCTAGGTAAAAGCTGGACTGCACTAATCTGACCCTATTGGAAGGTGAAGGTTTAGGAAGGTGGCACTCTCTGGCTCTGTGCTAGGGAATCAGGTGTCATGTACTGCAGAGAGGCTTGGAGGTGTTATAACTATGCTAGTGAAAGGCTTGACTGCACTAATCTGACCCTGTAGGAAAATGAAGGTGTAGGAAGGTGGCACTCTGTTGCTCAGTGCTAGGGAATCAGAAGGTGTCATGTGCTGCAGAGAGGCTTGGAGGTGTTATAACTATGCTAGTGAAAGGCTTGACTGCATTAATCTGACCTGTGGGAAGTTGAAGTTGTTGAAAGGTGGTACTGTCAGGCTTTCGATTTTTTTCATTTTATAAATGAAAATTGAAAATATCAGGTCATCCATGAATGTATGTGAAGTGATTCTTTGAAAAATAGGGGTATATGTTTCAAATATCTCCTTTACTGCTACTTCCTATAGATGATGATTTTCGTCCCTTTTAATAGCTATTCTTTATTCATTTTAGTGTTTTGGGGGCCCAAGACTACCCACAAGCGAATCTCTCTAAAGAGATCAAGTGAAGTTCGGGGAGGCGGAGGGTTGGGAGGGAGGGGGGGGGGATTGGTCAAGTAAGATTGCGGCAATATAAAACAGTTGCCTGCGTCACCAACTGGCTGGAACCAACCAAAATGGTAAAGATGGGGGCATACGCTCCACCTGAGCGTGGCCGCAATGCTTATCTCCGTAACAATGGCCCTTGAGCTATTGGAGGGAGGAGCCCATCACCCCGGGACACAGGGACAGCGTGACATCCAGGTTAACACAGTTTACCTTCCCCAGGTTTGCCCAGGTACCCATTTATCGACCAGCCCGCAAGAGAAGATGAGCAGCTGGGTGAGCTCCATGCTGACTGCCCAGGTTGGGATTCAAACTCACTCTCAGGCTCAGTGCTAGGAAATCAGAAGGTGCCATGTGCTGCAGAGTGGGTTGGAGGTGTTATAACTATGCTATTGAAAGGCTTGACTGCACTAATCTGACCCTGTAGGAAGGAGAAGCTTTAGGAAGGTGGCACTCTCAGGATCAGTGCTAGGGAATCAGGAGGTGGCATATGCTGCAGAGAGGTTTGGAGGTGTTATAGCTATGATAGTGAAAGACTGGACTGCACTAATCAGACCCTGTAGGAAGGTGAAGGTGTAGGAAGGTGGAACTCTCTGGCTCAGTGCTAAGGAAACGGAGGGTGTCATGTGCTGCACAGAGGCTTAGAAGTGTTATAACTATGTCAGCGAAAGGCTGGACTACACTAATCTGACGCTGTAGGTATGTTAACGTGTAGGAAGGTGGCAATTTATGTCTCAGTCCTAGGGAATCAGAAGGTGTCATGTGCTGCAGAGTGGCTTGGAGGTGTTATAACTATGCTAGTGGAAGGCTGGACTGCACTATTCTGACCCTGTAGGAGGGTGACATTATCTGTCTCAGTGCTAGGGAATCAGAAGGTGTCATGTGCTGCAGAGAGGCTTGGAGGTGTTACAAATATGCTAGTGAAGGCTCGACTGCACTATTCTGACCCTGTAGGAATGTATCCCTCCTGGCTCAGTGCTAGGGAATCAGAAGGTGTCATGTACTGCAGAGAAGCATCGAGGTGTTATAACTATGCTAGTGAAATGCTGGACTGACTAATCTGACCCAGTAGGAAGGTGAGGTGTAAGGTGGTGGCACTCTCAAGCCTTGTGCTTGGGAATTATGCGATGTCATGTGCTGCAGAGAGCCTTAAAGTTGTTATAATTATGCTGGACTACACTAATCTGGCTCTCTAGGTAGGTGGCACCCTCTGTCTCAGTTTTAGGGAGTTAGAAGGTGTCTTGTGCTGCAGAGAGGCTTGGAGGTGTTATTACTATGTTAGTGAAAGGCTGGACTGCATTAATCTGACCCTGTAGGAAAGTGTCACTCTAAGGCTCAGTGCTAGGGAATCAGAAGGTGTCATGAGCTGTAGAGAGGCTTGGAGGTGTTATATCCATGCTAGTGAAAGGCTGGATTGCACTAGTCTGACCCTGGAGGAAGGTGAAGGTGTAGGAAGGTGGCACTCACAAGCTCAGTGCAAGGGAATCAGGTGTCATGTGCTGCAGAGAGGCGTGGAGATGTTTTAACTATGCTAGTGAAAGGCTGAATTGCACTAATCTGTCCATGTGGAAAGGTGAAGATGTAGGAAGGTGGCACTCTCAAGCTCTGTGCTTGGGAATCAAAAGGTGCCATTTGCTGCAGAGAGGCTTGGTGGTGTTATAACTAAGCTAGTGAAAGGCAGAACTGCACTACTCTGACCCTGTAAGAAGGTGAAGGTGTAGTAAGGTGGCACTCTCAAGCTTTATGGTAGGGAATCAGAAGGAGTCATATGCTGTAGAGAGGCTTGGGGGTGTTATAAATATGCTAGTGAAAGGCTGGATTGCACTAATCTGGCCCTGTAGGACGGTGCAGCAGTAGGAAGGTGGCACTCTCTGGCTCATTGCAAGGAAATCCGGTGTCATGACCTGCAGAGAGCATTTAAGTTGTTATAACTATGCTAGTGAAAGGCTGGACTACACTCATATGGCACTGTAGGTAGGTGGCACTCTCTGGCTCAGTGCTAAGGAATCAGAAGGTGTCACGTGCTGCAGAGAGTATTGGAGGTGTTACACCTATGCTAGTGAAAGGCTGGACTGCACAAATCTAACTCTGTAGGAAGGAGAAGGTTGAGGAAGGTGGCACACTCAAGCTCAGTGCTAAGGAATTAGAAGGTGTCATGTGCTGCTGAGAGGCTTGGAGGTGTTATAACTATGCTAATGAAAGGCTCGACTACACTAATCTGACCCTTTTGGAAAGTGACACTCTCTGGCTCTGTGCTAGGGAGTCAGAAGGTGTCATGTGCTGCAGAGAGGCTTGGATGTGTTATAACTATGCTAGTGAAAGGATGTACAGCACTTATCTGACCCAATAGGAAGGTGGCACTCTCAAGCTCTGTGCTAGGGAATCAGAAGGTGGGCTACAGAGAGGCTTGGAGGTGTTATAACTATGCATGTGAGAGGCTGGATTGATCTAATCTAATTTGTCCCTGAAGGAAGGTGAAGGTGTAGGAAGATGGCACTCTCTGGCTCAGTGCTAGGGAATCAGAAGGTCGTATGTGGTGCAGAGAGGCTTGGAGGTGTTTTAACTATTCTAGTGAAAGGCTCTACTCCACTAATCTGACCCTGTAGGCAGGGGACACTTTCTGGCTCGTGCTTAGGAAGCAGAAGCTGCCATGTGCTGCATACAGGTTTGTAGGTGTTATAACTATGCTTATGAAAAGCTGAACTGCACTAAGATGGTGGCACTCTCAAGCTCTGTGCTAGGGAATCAGAAGGTGTCATGTGCTGCAGAGAGGCTTGGATGTGTTATAACTATGCTAGTGAAAGGATGTACAGCACTAATCTGATCCAATAGGAAGGTGGCACTCTCAAGCGCTGTGCAAAGTAATCAGAAGGTGGCATGTGCTGCAGAGAGGCTTGGCGGTGTTATTACTATGGTAGTGAAAGGCTGGACTGCACTACTTTGACACTGTAGGAGGGTTAAGGTGTAGGAAGGTGGCTCTGGCTTGGAGCTAGGGAATCAGAAGGTGACATGTGCCGCACAGAGGCTTCGAGGTGTTATAACTATGCTAGTGAAAGGCTGGACTGCACTAATCTGACCCTGTAGGAAAGTGACTCTGTAGGAAGGTGGCAATCTCGAACTCTTTGCTAGGGAATCAGGTGTCATATGATGCAGAGAGGCATGGGGTTGTTATAACTATGCTAGCGAAAGGCTGTACTGCACTAATCTGAGCCTGTAGGAAGGTGGCACTCTCAAGCTCAGTGCCAGGGAATTAGATGTCATGTGCTGCAGAGTGGCGTGGAGGTGTTATAACTATGCTACTGAAAGGCTGGACTGCACTAATCTGACCCTGAAGAAAGGTGAAGGCGTAGGAAGGTGGTACTCCCTGCCTTAGTGCTAGGGAGTCAGAAGGAGATATGTGCTGCAGAGTCTTGTAGGTGTTATAACTAAGCTAGTGAAAGGCTGGAGTGCACTAATCTGACCCTGTAAAAAGGTAAAGGTGTAGGAATGTGGCACTCTCAAGGTCTGTGGCAGGAATCAGAAGGTGTCATGTGCTGCAGAGCGGCTTGGAGGTGTTATAACTATTTTTTTACAACAAATAAGACAGCTCAAGGGCACAATAAAAAGTAAACAATAATTAAAAAAGCCCGCTACTCGCTGCTCACAAAAAGAATCCAAAGAGGTGGCCGAAAGAGAGGTCAATTTCGGGAGGAGAGGTTTTCAAGTCGTAGGTAGGAGGACATACATAAGAAGTAGGATTGTCCCAGAGTTTACCCGCGTGAGAGATGAAAGAGTGATTATGCTGGTTAACTCTTGCATAAGGGGTTTGGACAGTATAGGGATGACCATGAGTAGAAAGTCGGATGCTGCGGGGCCGCGGGATAGGGGGAGGAATGGAGTTAGCAAGTTCAGAAGAGCAGTCATCCTGAAAATATCGATAGAAGATAGAACTTCAAACTAATGCTAATTATGAACTTTACATTTCTGCCCGAAATCGTGCCAAATCTATTCTCCGACTAACCAAAAATTCTTTCATTAATAGAAAATGTCAAAACCTTGCTTTCTCTAACTCTTCCCGTGACTTCTGGCATCTAGCCAAAAACATCTCCTCCAACTTCACTTCTTCATCTTTCCCTCCACTCCTCAGTCCTGACGGCAACACTGCCGTCTCATCTATCTCTAAGGCTGAACTCTTCTCTCAAACTTTTTCTAAAAACTCCACTCTGGACGATTCTGGGCATATTCCTCCTACTCATCCCCCCTCTGACTCCTTTATGCCTGTTATAAAGATTCTTCAAAATGATGTTTTCTATGCCCTCTCTGGCCTCAATCCTCAGAAGGCTTATGGACCTGATGGAGTGCCTCCTATTGTCCTTAAAAACTGTGCCTCCGTGCTGTCACCCTGCCTGGTCAAACTCTTTCGCCTCTGCCTGTCAACATCTACCTTTCCTTCTTGCTGGAAGTATGCCTTCATACAGCCTGTACCTAAGAAGGGTGACCGCTCCAATCCCTCAAACTACCGTCCTATTGCTTTACTTTCTTGTTTATCTAAAGCTTTTGAATCAATCCTTAACCGGAAGATTCAAAAGCACCTTTCCACTTCTGACCTTCTATCTGATCGCCAGTATGGGTTCCGCAAGGGGCGTTCTACTGGTGATCTCCTAGCCTTCTTAACTGACTCTTGGTCATCCTCTCTTAGCCGTTTCGGTGAAACTTTTGCTATTGCGCTGGACATATCAAAAGCTTTTGATAGGGTCTGGCACAAATCTTTGCTTTCAAAACTACCCTCCTACGGTTTCTATCCTTCTCTCTGTACCTTTATCTCCAGTTTCCTTTCTGACCGTTCTATTTCTGCCGTGGTAGACGGTCACTGTTCTTCTCCTAAATCTATTAACAGTGGTGTCCCACAGGGTTCTGTCCTATCTCCCACTCTTTTTCTGTTGTTCATTGATGATCTTCTTTCCAAAACGAACTGTCCTATCCATTCCTACGCCGATGATTCCACTCTGCATTATTCAACTTCTTTTAATAGAAGACCCACCCTTCAGGAACTTAACGACTCAAGGCTGGAGACTGCAGAACGCTTAGCCTCAGCCCTTACTATTATTTCCGATTGGGGCAAGAAGAACCTTGTGTCCTTCAACGCCTCAAAAACACAGTTTCTCCACCTATCCACTCGACACAATCTTCCAAACAACTATCCCCTATTCTTTGACAACACCCAGCTATCACCTTCCTCAACACTAAACATTCTCGGTCTATCCTTAACTCAAAATCTCAACTGGAAACTTCATATCTCATCTCTTACTAAATCAGCTTCCTCGAGGCTGGGCGTTTTGTACCGTCTCCGCCAGTTCTTCTCCCCTCCACAGTTGCTGTCCATATACAGGGGCCTTGTCCGCCCTCGTATGGAGTATGCATCTCATGTGTGGGGGGGCTCCACTCACACAGCTCTTCTGGACAGAGTGGAGGCTAAGGCTCTTCGTCTCATCAGCTCTCCTCCTCATACTGATAGTCTTCTACCTCTTAAATTCCTCCGCAATGTTGCCTCTCTTTCTATCTTTTATCGATATTTCCACGCTGACTGCTCTTCTGAACTTGCTAACTGCATGCCTCCCCCCCTCCCGCGGCCCCGCTGCACTCGACTTTCTACTCATGCTCATCCCTATACTGTCCAAACCCCTTATGCAAGAGTTAACCAGCATCTTCACTCTTTCATCCCTCACGCTGGTAAACTCTGGAACAATCTTCCTTCATCTGTATTTCCTCCTGCCTACGACTTAAACTCTTTCAAGAGGAGGGTATCAGGACACCTCTCCTCCCAAAACTGACCTATCTTTCGGCCACCTCTTTGGATTCTTTTTAGGAGCAGTGAGTAGCGGGCTTTTTTTTTCATTAATGTTTGCTTTTTGTGTGCCCTTGAACTGTCTCCTTTGCTGTAAAAAAAAAAAAAAAAAAAAAGAGAGGCAACATTGCGGCGGAAATTAAGAGGTAGAAGACTATCAGTATGAGGAGGAGAGCTGATGAGACGAAGAGCCTTAGACTCCACTCTATCCATGAGAGCTGTGTGAGTAGAGCCCCCCCACACATGAGGTGCCTACTTCATACGAAGGCGGACAATGCCACTGTATATGGATAGCAAGTGTGCGGGGGAGAACAACTGACGGAGACGATACAGAACGCCACACTTTGAGGAAGCTGATTTAGTGAGAGACGAGATGTGAAGTTTTCAGTTAAGATTTTGAGTTAAGGATAGACCGAGGATGTTTAGTGTTGAAGACGGTGACAGCTGAGTGTTGTCGAATAATCGGGGGTAAGGGTGTTTGGAAGATTGCCTCGAGTTGATAGGTGGATAAATTGTGTTTTTGATGCATTATAGAGGCGATGGCTGAACGGATAGCGAGACGGCCCCGCGTTTTGGAAGACACGAGTTCAATCCCCGACTGATGCCACCAAGCTGGGATTTTTCAGCCGCCGCCGAGTGGCTTAAAACTACCCACATGCTGTCCAGAAGACCACCTATCAACCCGGACTCCAGATTCTAGGATTAAAGATGAGCTCCGGGAGGGCAGCATGAGCCAATGCAAGATGGCGATACTATAAACACTCGCTTGTGCCAGAACGGGCTGGGCCGACCATCAGGACCCACTGGGAAGAAGCCTTGGACGGACCATCAGGATCCAGCAGGAAGAAGCCTACCGGCACAATAGGCCGCGACGTAAAAAAAAAAAAAAGTGTTCAAGGTTCCTTTTACCCCACTCGGAAATGTTAGTAAGGTCTGAGGTTAAGCTTTCTGCAGCCTCCAGCTTGGAGTCATGTAATTCCTGTTAAGAGAGTCTTCTATTGAAAGAAGTTGAATTATGCAGAGTGGAGTCATCAGCGTATGAGTGGATAGGACAGCTTGTTTTGGAAAGAAGATCATTGAAGAATAACAGGAGGAGAGTGGGTGATAGGACAGAGCCCTGTGGAACACCAATGTTAATAAGTTCCTGAGAAGAACAGTGACCGTCTACCACCGCAGAGATAGAACGGCCGGAAAGTAGACTGGAGATAAAGGAACAGAGAGAAGGATAGAATCCGAAAGAAGTCAGTTTAGAATGCAAAGACTTGTGCAGGACTCTATCGAATGCTTTCGATACGTCTAGCGCAACATAGAAAGTTTCACCGAGACGGCTAAGAAAAGATGACCAAGAATCAGTTAAGAGAGCAAGAAGATCGCCAGTAGAACGCCCCATGTGGAACCCATACCGGCGGTCAGATAGAAGGTTAAAAGTGGAAAGGTGCTTTTGAATCTTCCGGTTAAGGATTGATTCAAAGCTTTAGATAGACAGGAAAGTAAAGCTATAGGGCGGTAGTTTGAGGGAATGGAACGGTCACCCTTCCTAGGCACAGGGTGTGAGAAGGCGTACTTCCAGCAGGAAGGAAAGGTAGCTGTTGATAGGCAGAGGCGAAACAGTTTGACCAGGCAGGGCATCAGCACGGGAGTACTGTTTTTAAGGACAATAGGAGGCACTCTATCAGGTCCATAAGCCTTCTGAGAGTTGAGGTCAGAGAGGGCATAGAAAACATCATTCCTAAGAATCCTAATAACAGGCATAAGGGAATAGGAGGGGGGATGAGTAAGAGGAATATGTCCAAGATCACCCGGAGTGGAGTTGTTACAGAAAGTTTGAGCGAAGGGTTCAGCCTTAGTGAAAGAAGAGACGGCAGTGCTGCCGTCTGGGTTAAGAGGAGGCGGGAGAGAGGAGGAATTGAAATTGGAGCAAGGTGTTGACATTTGCTATGGATAAAGGAGTTTTTGGTGAGTCGAAGAATAGCTGCCTCTCTATCTTTGACAGCACGAGAACAAACGTGATTAAACCAAGCATGAGGAGTAGAGAAAGTACGTGGAATGTATGACTCCATTCCTGAGACAATCACCTCTATGATGCGCTGGGCCCACACAGAGGGGTCTCTATCCTGGAAGCATTAATCATTCAACGAGAAATCGGAAAAGTACATCCTCAGGTCGTCCCACAGTGCTGAAGCAAAATGCCAGAAGCATCGCCTCTTCGGTGGGTCCAGAGGGTGTACTGGAGCGATATGAGCCCAACGGAGAGAACAGTTTGACAGCGTGAGCAGACGTTTTAGATATTAGAAAGAGGTCTAGTATGTTTGGCCGGTCTCCAAGGCGGTCGGGAATATGGTAGTGAAATGCTGGACTGCACTAATCTGACCATGTAGAACGGAGAAGGTGTAGGAAGGTGGGACTCTATGGTTCAGTGCAGGGGAATCAGAAGGTGTCTTGTGCTGCAGAGTGACATGGAAGTGTTATAACTATACTAGTGAAAGGCTGGACTGAACTAATCTGACTCAGTAGGAAGGTGAAGGTGTAGGAAGATGGCACTTTCAAGCTCAGTGCTAGGGAATCAAAAGGTGCCATGTGCTGCAGATAGGATTGGAGGAGTTAAAACTATGCTAGTGAAAGGATGGACTGCTCTAATCTGACCCTGTAGGAAGGTGAAGGTGTAGGAAGGTGGCACTATCAATCTCAGTGATAGAGAATCAGAAGGTGTCATGTGCTGAAGAGAGGTTTGGGGTTGTTGTAACTATGCGAGTGAAAGGCTGGACTGCACTAATCTGACCCTGTAGGAAAGTGGCACTCTCAAGCTCAGTGCTAGGGAATCTGGTGTCATGTGCTGCAGAGAGGCTTGGAGGTGTTATAACTACGCTAGTGAAATGCTGGACTGCACTCATCTGACACTGTAGGAAGGTGGCACTCTCTGCCTTAGTGCTAGGGAGACAGGCAGACAGGCTTGGAGGTGTTATACCTATGTAGTGAAAGGCTGGACTGCACTAATCTGACCCTGTAGGAAGGTAAAGGTGTAGGAATGTGACACTATCAAGCTTTGTGGTAGGGAATCAGAGGTGGCACTCTTTGGCTCAGTGCTAGGGAAACTGAAGGAGTCATGTGCTGCAGAGAGGCTTATAGGTGTTATAGTTATGTTAGTGATGGCTCGACTGCACTATTCTGAGCCTGTAGGTAGGTGGTACTCACTCTTTCAGTGCTAGGGAAACAGAAGGTGTCATGTGCTGCAGAGAGGCTTGGAGGTGTTATAACTATTCTAGAGAAAAGCTTGACGGCACTATTCTATTCCAGTAGGAAGGTGGCACTCTCTGGCTCTGTGCTAGGGAATCAGAAAGTGTCACTTGCTGCAGAGAGGTTTGGTGGTTTTACAACTATTCTAGTGGAAGGCTAGACTGCACTAATCTGACCTGTGGAAGATGAAGATGTAGGAAGGTGACACTCACTGGCTGAGTACTAAGGAATCAGAAAGTGTCATGTGCTGCAGAGAGGCTTGGAGGTGTTATTACTATGTTAGTGAAAGGCTGGACTGCATTAATCTGACCCTGTAGGAAAGTGTCACTCTAAGGCTCAGTGCTAGGGAATCAGAAGGTGTCATGAGCTGTAGAGAGGCTTGGAGGTGTTATAACTATGCTAGTGAAAGGTTGGACTGCACAAATCTGACCCTGTAGGAAGGTGAATGTGTAGAAAGGTGGCACTCTCAAGCTCAGTGCTTGGGAATCACAATTTGTCATGTGCTGCAGAGAGGCTTGGAGGTGTTATAACAATGATAGAGAAATGCTGGATTGCACTGGACTGACCCTGTAGGAAGGTGAATGTGTAGGAAGGTGGCACTCTCAAGCTCAGTGCTTGGGAATCAGAAGGTGCCATGTGCTGCAGAGAGGCTTTGAGGTGTTATAATAATTATAGAGAAATGCTGGATTGCACTAATGTGACCCTTTAGGAAGGAGAAGGTGTATAAAGGTGAAACTCTCAAGCTCAGTGCTAGTTAATCAGGTGGCAGGTGCTACAGAGAGGCTTGGAGTTGTTATAAATATGCTAGTGAAAGCTAGCTAGCATTAATTTGACATTGTATGAAGGTGGCACTCTCTGGCTCAGTGCTAGGGAATCAAAAGGTGTCATGTGCTGCAGAGAGGCTTGGAGGTGTTATAATTATGATAGTGAACGACTGGACTGCACTAATCTCGCCCTCTAGGAAGGTGAAGTTGTAGGAAGCTGGCACTCTGCCTCAGTGCTAGGGAATCACAAGGTGTCATTTGCTAGAGAGAGGCTTGGATGTGTTATAACTATGCTAGTATAAGCTGGACTGCACTAATCTGACCAGGTACGAAGGTGATTGTGTAGGAAGGTGGCAATCTTTGGCTCAGGGCTAGTGAATCAAAAGGTGTCATGTGGTGTAGAGAGGCTCCGAGGTGTTATAACTATGCTAGCGAAAGGCTGGACTGCACTAATCTGACCCTGGAGGAAGGTGAAGGTGCAGGAAGGTGGCACTCTCTGGCTCAGTACTAAGGAAACAAAAGGTGTCATGTGCTGCAGAGAGGCTTAGAGGTGTTATAACTATGCTAGTGAGAGGCTTGACCACACTAATCTGTCACTGAAGTAATGTGAAGGTTTAGGAAGGTGGCACTCTCAAGCACAGTACTATGGAATCAGGTGTCATGTGCTGCAGAAAGGCTTGGAGGTGTTATAACTATTATAGTGAAAGGCAAGACTGCATTAATCTCACCATGTAGGAAGGTGAAAGTGTAGGAAGGTGTCACTCTCTGGCTCAGTTTTATGGAATCAGAAGGTGACATGTGGTGCAGAGAGGCTTGAAGGTGTTATAACTATGCTAGTGAAAGGCTGGACTGCACTTATCTGACCCTGTACGAAGGTTGCACTCTCTGGGTTAGTGCTAGGGAATCAAAAGTTGTCATGTACTGCAGAAAGGCTTGGAGGTGTTATAACTATGGTAATGAAAATCTAGACTGCACTAACCTGACCCTATACGAAGATAGCACTCTCTGGCTCAGTGCTAGGGAATCAAAAGGTGTCATGTACTGCTGAAAGGCTTGGAGGCGTTATAACTATACTACTGAAAGGCTGGACTGCACTAATCTGACCCTGTAGGAAGGTGAAGGTGTAGGAAGGTGGCACTTTCAAACTCAGTGGTCGGGCATCCGATGGTGTCAAGTGTTGCAGAGGGGTTTTGGAGGTGTTATAATTATGTTGGTGAAGGCTGGACTCCACCAATCTGATCCTGAAGGAAGGTCACAGTGTCGGAAGGTGGCACTCTGAAGCTCTGTGCTAGGAAATCAGAAGGTGTCATGTGCTACATAGAGGCTTGGAGGTGTCATAACTATGTTAATGAATGGCTGCACTTCACTTATCTGACCCTGTAGGAAAGTAAAGGTGTAGGAAGGTGGCACTCTCTGGCTCAGTGCTAGGGAATCAGGTGTCATGTGCTGCAGAGAGGCTTGGAGGTGCTATAATTATTTTTTTTGTTTACGTCGCGGCCTATTGCTCCGGTAGGCTATACCCGGTGGGGCCTGATGGTCGGCCCAGGTCATTCTGGCGCAGGCGAGTGTTTATAGTTGCACTATCTTGTGTTGACTGATGCTGTCCAACGGAACTCATCTTTGATCCTCCCTTTGGAGAGGTTATCTAGAGCCCTGGTTGATAGGTGGTCGTCAGGCCAGTCTGTGTGTAGTCTTAAGCCACTCGGCGGTGACTGAAAATCCTCAGCTGTGCGGCGGCTAGGATTCAGGCCCACGTCCATCCTGGAGCTCTTGAACGCTGGGCCGTAACGCTATCCTTTCAGTTACCGATCCCCCCAGTACGAGTGAAATGCTGGACTGCATTAATCTGGCAATGTAGGAAGATGAAGGTGTAGGAATGTGGCACTCTATGGGTCTGTGCTAGGGAGTCAGAAGGTGTCGTGAGCTGCAGAGAGGTCGGGAGTTGTTATAACCATGATAGTGAAAGGGTGGACTCCACTAATCTGACCCTGTAGGAAGGTGAAGGTGTAGGAAGGTGGAACTCTCAAGCTCTGTGCTAGGGAATCATAAGGTGCCATGTGCTGCAGAGAGGCTTCGAGTTGTTATAACTATGCAAGTGAAAGAATGAACAGCACTAATTTGACATTGAATGAAGGTGGCACTCACTGGCTCAGTGCTAGAGACTGTGTCTTGTGCTGCAGAGACCCTTGGAGGTGTTATAACAATGATAGTGAAATGCTGGATTGCACTAGTCTGACCCTGTAGGAGAATGGCACTATCAGGCTCAGTGCTAGTGAATAAGAAGGCGCCATGTGCTGAAGAGAGGCTTGGAGGTGTTATAACTATGCTAATGAAAGGCTGGACTGCACTAATCTGACCTGTAGGAGGGTGGCACTCTCAAGCTCAGTATTAGAGAATGAGGTGTCATATGCAGCAGAGAGGATTGGAGGTATTATATAAATGCTAGTGAAAGGATGGACTGCACTAATCTGACCATGTAGGAAGGTGGAGATGTAGGAAGGTGGCACTCTCTGGCTGAGTGCAAGGGAATCAGAAGGAGTCATGTGCGGCAGAGAGGCTTGGAGTTGCTATAACAATGCTAGTGAAAGGTTGGACTGCACTAATCTGACCCTGTAGGAAAACGGAGGTGTAGGAAGGTGGCACTCTCTGGCTCAGTGCTAGGGAATCAAAATGTGTCGTGTGCTGCAGAGAGGCTTAGAGGTGTAATAAATATGATAGTGAAAGGCTGGACTGCACTAATCTGACCTGTAGGAAGGTGAAGGTATCATGTGCTGCAGAGAGTCTTGGAGGTGTTGCAACTTTGCTAGTGAAAGGCTGAATTGCAATAATCTGACACTTTAGGAAGGAAAAGGTGTAAGAAGATGGCACTCTCAAGCTCAGTGCTAGGGAATCAGAAGGTGTCATGTGCTGCAGAAAGGCTTGGAGCTTTTATAGCCATGCCAGTGAGAGGCTGGACTGCACTAGTCTGACCCTGTAGGAAGGTGAAGGTTTAGGAAGGTGGCACTTTCTGGCTCAGTGTTAGGGAATCATAAGGTGTCATGTGCTGCAGAGAGCCTTAGAGGTGTTATAACTATGATAGTGAAAGGCTGGACTGCACTAATCTGACCCTGTAGAAAGGTGAAGGGATAGGAAGGTGGCACTCTCTGGCTCTGTGTTTGGGAATCAGAAAGTGCCATGTGCTACAGAGCGGCTTGTGGATGTTATAAATATGCCTGTGAAATGCTGGGCTCCACTAATCTGACTATGTAGGAAGGTGAAGGTGTAGGAGGGTGGCACTCTCTGCCTCAGTCCTAGGGAATCAGAAGGTGTCATGTGCTGCAGAGAGGCTTGGAGGTGTTATAACTATGCCAGTGAACGGCTTGACTGCACTAATTTGACCCTGTAGGAGGGTGGCACACTCTGTCTCAGTTCTAGGGAATCAGAAGGTGTCATGTGCTGCAGAGAGACTTGGAAGTGTTATAACTATACTAGTGAGAGGCTGGACTTCACTAATCTGGCCCTCTAGGAAAATGAATGTGTAGGAAGGTGGTACTCTCAAGCTCAGTGCTGGGGAATCAGAAGGTGTCATGTGCTGCAGAGAGGCTTGGAGGTGTAACAAAAATGATAATGAAATGCTGGATTGCACTAATCTGACCCTGTAGGAGCGTGGCACTCTCTGGCTAAGTGCTAGTGAATCAGAAGGTGCCATGTGCTGATGAGAGGCTTGGAGGTGTTATAACTATGTTAGTGAGATGCTGGTGTTGAGGAGTGAATGACACACACGAGGGAGCTGGGGTTGCGATGCATTCTATAAAGAGGCCAGACAGGGAATGTCCGATCCTCGAGCCTTGGCTGTACATGTATCCTCGGATTGCTGTTCCGAAGCGCTGCTCAGTGCTTCGGGGCCGCTGAAGGGTAATGGCTCTACAACACCTCACCCTCCTACTAAAGTTTTATCTTATCCCCCAAATATCCACCACCGTCTCCCGTCACCAAAGCTCCCCTTTACTGCCGTCACCATTTACATAGTTGCTTGATATCTGCCAGGCGGCTTCCTTTGTCGTGCCGATCGTCGCCTCGTCTCGGCATAAGTTACCTTTTTCCCCGGGTGTCTCTCCTGTTGATCCCTCCGGCTGGCGCGTTTGTCCTGCCCCTGTCGGCGGCTCTGCTGCCGCCTCTCCCGGTTTAGTTGACGCCCTCCCCTCTGTTCCCGGTCGTGGTTATCTGGATTGTCTTCTGTTTACTTGCTGGGGATGGTGTATATTCGCCGCTGCCCCGCTGCGTGCCTCCGTGTCCCTATCGTCCCCTCGCCGCTCAGCCGTCTCCCCTTGGGCAGCTGGGGTGTCTACGTCCGTGGCCTGCTTGTTACCTCTTTGGGACACTTGGTCGTCACCTGCTGACAATGGGGATTCTCCGTTAAGTTTGTCCTGGGCAGGCCTGTCACTGCTTACCAAAATTATTTGATCCGCGTGGCGGGACCACAAGGTATTTCCTCCAACATCTGCTTCGTAGGACAGTGGTCCCGTCTTGGCTATTATTCTCCCTCTCCTCCATTTCGGTCCCACATAGCTTCTTGCCCAAACTATGTCATTTTTTTCGGAATGTTCTTACCCTTTTCCCCGTCATCTGTTGGTCTTGCCTGCTCTCCATCGCGGTCTCTTCGTCGGGCAGAAGTAGGTCTAGTTTTGAGCGTATATTCCTACCCATCAGCATTTCCGCCGGTGTTTTCCCTGTTGTGCTGTGTGGAGCAGAACGATAGTTTAACAGAAATTTAAACAGGCTCTTTTCCCCCGACTTGCAGCCCCCCATCATTGCCTTTATTCCTTCCTTCACAGTGCTCGCCGCTCTCTCCGCCAGTCCGTTACTCGCCGGGTGGTATGGCGCCACTCTGATGTGCCGGATTCCATTCTGCTTGACGAAAGATGCCATCTCTTCCGACGTAAACTGCGGGCCATTGCCTGTGCATAGCTGTAGGGGTAGACCAAACCTGCTAAACAGTACACTCAGTTCATGTAGAGTTCGAGCCGTCGTCGTGGATTTCATTATTACTGCCTCTATCCACTTTGAGTAGCTATCCACTACTATGAGAAGCGTTGTTCCCATAATTGGCCCCGCAAAATCTGCATGGAGCCTCTGCCTCGTGTTCTCTCCCATGGGTGGACCGCTGACTGTGGTGGTGCTGCCCGCTTCTCCGCACATCTTGGACACGCTTTCGCAATTCCTCCAGCTCCTTGTCGAGACCCGGCCGCCACACACATCGTCGAGCCAGCTGCTTCATCCTCACGCATCCTGAGTGCCCCACATGCAGTTCCTCTTTCACCTTGTCTTGCAGGGACGCCGGTATCACCACTCTGCCTCCCCACATTAAGCAATCCCCCTCTGTCGAGAGTTCCTCCATCCGAGACTTGTAACTGCTTACCTCTGCTGTTGCCTCCTCCGGCAATCCGCCTGACCTTACTGCCGCCAGCACCTTTCCCAGGACTTTGTCACGCCGCGTTGCCGCTGACACTTCTCTTGCTGTCACTGAGGGCCCCTCGTCCATATATAACACGTTACTTGTCTTGGCTTCCCTCTCTATTTTTTCTGGTCCTTTGTCGACGATGCCCGGGAGCGGTAGTCTGGACAAGGTGTCGGCGACCCTCATGTCTGCAGAGGGTCTTACCCCCACATCGTAGCTGTAGGCCGCTAGTTGAAGGGCGTATCGCTGCATCGACGCTGCCCCCAGCGGCGGCATCTCTCTGCTGGGGTTCAATATTCTGGAAAGTGCTTTGTTATCACTGACAAGGGTAAACTTCCTCCCATAGCAATACTGATGAAATTTCCTAATACCATAAGAAACTGCCACCGCTTCCTTTTCAACGATGGGATATTTCTGCTCTGTTTGTGTCAGTATTCTTGACGCATACGCCTCCGGCCTTTCTATGTCTCCTGGAAAGACTTGCATTAGCGCCGCTCCGACTCCTACTTCGCTCGCGTCTGTTACCAGTTTGACCGGTAGTTGTGGACCGTATATCACCAATACTG
This sequence comes from Eriocheir sinensis, assembly GCF_024679095.1. Lineage (NCBI taxonomy): Eukaryota > Metazoa > Arthropoda > Malacostraca > Decapoda > Varunidae > Eriocheir > Eriocheir sinensis. The sequence goes on along the minus strand of NW_026112323.1, from coordinate 109,704 downwards.
GGTTGCTGGCCACTGTCTGTTTTACCCTTGCCATCGCCTCTTCACATTCCTTGGTCCATCGCCACTTAACTCCCTTCTTGAGTAGCTCATACAATGGCGACAACGTAGTGGCGAGGTGTGGCAACAGCCGGGACTAGTACCCACCGCTCCCACTTCGCTCCGGAGTGTCGGTACAGCACTCGGGTTCGGCATCCTCCTTATTGCTTCGGTCTTCTCGGGTATGGGTTTCAGCTCCGTGCACCTCCCGCAAATTGAATTCACACTTTGACCTTTTGAGCCTAATCTCATTCTCTTTCAGTCTGCCCAGCACTTTGTCCAAATTTTCAATCAGGTCTTCTGTGTTCGTGCCCATCACCAGCAAGTCGTCTAAGTATGCCACACAGGAGGGGATTCCTTCTAATATTCTGTCCATCGCCGCCTGGAAAATGTCCCCACAGCAAGCTAAACCAAAGGGCAATCTGTTCATCCTCAACAATCCTCTATGCGTAGCTACAGTTGTTAGGTCTTTTGATTCCTCACTCAACTCCATCTGTAGATAAGCATCTCTCAAATCTAGCTTTGCAAACCTCTTCCCTTTTATCCTTGTAAACAACTCTTCCGGGGAGGGTAAGGGGTGCTTAACTATATCCACCTGGGGATTTACCGTCACTCTGTAGTCAGCCGCCAGCCTTACTTTGCCATCTGCTTTGGGCACTACCACCAACGGTGTCGCCTAGACACTGCTGTTGTCAGTCTCCACGGGCTCGGCAACACCTTCCTTAGTCCACCTCTCCAGCTCCTGGTCCACGAGTGGGTAGAGGGCGTGTGGCCCTGGTCGCGCTTTCTTCCGCACCGGTCGTGCCCCTTCCTTGAGACGCAGGTGTGCTTTGATCGGCATGTGCCCTAAGGACTGTGAAAAGACCTCACTGTGCTTGTGTAGGATAGTGGTAATTTTATCCCCATTCTTTTCCGCAACTCCAAGTTTGCCTACCATCTCCTTCCAGTCCAGCTGAATCACCAGTAGCCAGTCACGACCCAGGAGCGAGGGCCCTGTTCCTTTCACTACCTTTAACGGCAGAGTTTCTACTTGATTTTTAAACTTGACCCCCACCATGGCTACTCCTCGTACCTGAAGTGCCTCACCTGTGTATGTGACTAACCGCCTGTTGGAGGCTTCAAGTCTTGGTTTGTTGCGTAGCCTGTTCCACTCCTCCTCGCTGATGACCGTGCTGCTCGCTCCCGTGTCCACCTCCGTGCGTATCTCTGTGCCCTGCACGCTCACGTCTACAGTCAGTGGTGGGGTTTTCCGGGTTCTCCGCTGTTGTCCAGGCAGCTGTAAAATACCAAACACCTCCACCCTCTCTTCCTCATCACTAATCTCTTGCTCCTCATCCTCCACGCTATTTACTCTGCCTCGCCGTCGACACATTACATTCGCCTGGTGAGGCACTTACGACTGCACCTGAAGCATTCCCTATCCTTAAATGGGCACTCCGTTGCCTTGTGGTAACTACTGCCACACCGATTACAAGCTACACTACTACGTGCCCCCTCACGAGGCAAGTACTTGTTTTGCAGCCTGGCCTTGTCCCACCTGCTCGTTGGTTCTTTCTGGTCCCCGGGCTTCGTTCCCGGCGGCTCCACTCTGTTCACCTGGGCTTCTTTGTGCTCCCCTCCCAGTACCTTCGCCTCCGTGGTTGCTGCCTCCATCGATAATGCCAGTTTGCACACTTTGTCCTAAGTTAAGTCGTCGCCCTCTCGTAACAGCCTTCGCCGGATCCGTTCGCTCGACACTCCACCGACGAATCTTTCTCGAAGCTGCTCTGTTAAGTTTGCCCCAAAGCTGCAGTTGGAAGCTTTCCTCTTCAGTTCTGCCACGTAACTGCTGATTGTCAGGGTTTCCCTTTGATTTCCAGAGTTGAATTTGAACCTTTCCACCACCACTGAAACTTTGGGCGCATAGTGCTGGGTAGCGAAACGAATCAATTCCTTCAGTGTCCTCTCAGAGGGTTTCCCCAGGGCGCACAGGTTCCTCAGTAATTGATACACCGTCGGGCCGCAGACAGTCAGGAACAACGCCCGTTTCCGATTCTCCTCGGTGATATTACTTACCTCCAGGAGCTCTTCGAACCTTTCTGTATAGGCCTCGAGTTCTTCTCCCTCTGAGTATTGCTCCACCGCTCCAATTATTGATGCCATTCTCGTCCTCGGGGTTTCACTCGATTCCTTCAGAATCCCATCCTCGTCGCCACGTGTTGAATAGTGAATGACACACACGAGAGAGCGGGGGTTGCGATGTATTCTATAAAGAGGCTAGGCAGGGAATGTCCGATCCTCGGGCCTTGGCAGTACATGTATCCTCGGATTGCTGTTCCGAAGAGCTGCTCAGTGCTTCGGTGCCGCTGAAGTGTAATGACTATACAACAGCTGGACTGCAGTAATCTGACACTGTAGAAAGGTGGCACTAACTGGCTCATTCATAGGGAATCAGAAGGTGTCATATGCTGTAGAGAGGCTTGGAGGTGTTATACCTATGCTAGTGAAAGGCTGGACAGCACTAATCTGACCTGTAGGAAGGTGGCACTCTCTGGCTCAATGCTCAGGAAAAAGAAGGTGCCATGTGCTGCAATGAGCCTTGGAGGTGTAATAACTATGCTAGTGATAGGCTAGACTGCACTATTCTGACCCTGTAAGAAGGTGAAGGTATAGATAAGTGGCACTCTCTGGCTCAGTGCTAGGGAATCAGAAGGTGCCATGTGCTGCAGAGAGGCTTGGAGGTGTTATATATTTGCTACTGAAATGCTGGACTGCACTAATCTAACCCTGTAGGAAAGTGGCACTCTCAAGCTCAGTGCTAGGGAATCTGAAGGTGTCATGTGCTGCAGAGAGGCTTAGAGGTGTTATAACTATGATAATGAACGACTGGACCGCACTAATCTCTAGGAAGGTGAAGTTGTAGGAAGGTGGCACTCTTTGGCTCAAAGGGAATCAAAAGGTCGTATATGCTGCAGAGAGGCTTGGAGGTGTTACAGCTATGCTAGACTGCACTAATCTGACGAAGGTGAAGGAGTAGGAAGGTGGGACTCTCAGGCTTAGTGCTAGGGAATCAGAATGTGTCATGTGCTGCAGAGAGGCTTGGAAGTGTTATACTTATGCTGCTGAAAGGCTGGACTGTACTAATCTGACCCTGTACGAAAGTGAAGATGTAGGAAGTTGGCACTGTCAAGCACTGTGCTAGGAAATCAAAATGTGTCATGTGCGGCAGGGAGACTTGGAGGTGATATAACTATGCTAGTGAAAGGTTGGACTGCACTTTTCTGAGCTTGTAGGAAGGTGAAGGTCTAGTAAGTTGCCACTATCTGGCTCTGTACGTGCTAAGAATTCAGAAGGTGTCATGTGCTGCAGAGAGGCTTGGAGGTGTTTAAACTATGCTAGTTAAAGGCTGGAATGCACTATTTTGTCCCTCTAGGAAGGTGGCACTCTCTGGTTCAGTGCTAGGGAATCAGGTGTCATGTGCTGCAGAGAGGCATGGAGGCGTTATTCCTATGCTACTGAAAGGCTGGACTGCACTAATCTGACCCCTTAGGAAGGAGAAGGTGTAGGAAGATGGCACTTTCAAGATCAGTGCTAGGGAATCAGAAGGTGGGATGTGCTGCAGAAAGGCTCGGAGGTGTTATAACATGCTAATGAGGGGCTTGACTGAGCTAATCTGACCCTGTAAGAAGCTGAAGGTTTAGGAAAGTGGCACTCTGTGGCACAGGGTTAGGGAATCAGAAGGTGTCATGTGCTGCAGAGAGGCTTGGAAGTGATATAAATATGATAGTGAAAGGCTGGACAACACTAATCTAATCTGAAAGAAGGTGGTACTCTCTGGCTCAGTGCTAAGGAATCAGAAGGTGCCATGTGTTGCAGAGGGGCTTGGAGGTATTATAACGATGCTAGTGAAAGGCAGGACCGCAGTAATCTGACCCTGTAGGAAGGTGTAGGTGTAGGAAGGTGGCACTCACTGGTTATGTGTTAGGGAATCAGAAGGTGTCATGTGCTGCAGAGAGGCTTTGTGATGTTATAACTATGTTAGTGAAATGCTGGACTCCAGTAACCTGATTATGTAGGGAGGTGAAGGTGTAGGAAGGTGGCACTCACCGGCTCAGTCCTAGAAAATCAGACGGTGTCATGTTCTGCAGAGATGCTTGGAGGTATTATAACTATGCTAGTGAAAGACTGGACTGCTCTAATCTGACCCTGTAGGCAGGTGGCACACTCAAGCTATGTGCTACGGAGTCAGAATGTGTCATGTGCTGCGGAGAGGATTGGAGGTGTTATAACTACGTTAGTGAAAAGCTGGACTGCAGTAATAAGACAATGTAGGAAGGTGGCACTCTCTGGCTCAGTGCTAGAGAGTCTGAAGCTGCCTAGTGCTGCAGAAAGGCTTGGAGGTGTTATAACAATGATACTCAGAAGCTGAACTGCACTAATCAGACCCTGTAGGAAGGTGAAGGTTTAGGAAGGTGGCACTCTCTGGCTCAATTGTAAGCAATCAGAAGGTTTTCATGTGCTTCAGAGAAGCTTAGAGGTGTTATAACTATGCTAGTAAAATGCTGGACTTCACAAATCTGATCCTGCAGGAAGGCACCACTCTCAAGGTCAAGGCTAGGGAATCAAGAGGTGTCATGTGCTGCAGAAAGGCTTGGAAGTGTAATAAATATGTTAGTGAAAGGCTAGACTGATCTAATCTGACCCTGAAAGAAAGTGAAGGTGTTGGAAGGTGGCACTCTGCATCGGTGCTGGGAAATCAGAAGGTATCTTGTACTGCAGAGGAGCTTGGAGGTGTTATAAATATGCTAGTGAAAAGCTGGACTGCACTAATTTGTCCCTGTAGGAAGGTGAAAGTGTAGGAAGTTGGGACTCTCAAGCTCAGTGCTAGGGAATCAGAAGGTGTCATTTGCAGCAGAGAGGTTTGGAGGTGTTATACCTATGCTGGTGAAAGGCTGGACTGCAGTAATCTGACTCTGTAGAAAGGTGGCATACTCTGTCTCAGTGCTAGGGAATCAGAAGGTGTCATGTACTGCCTAGAGGCTTGGATGTGTTATAAGTATGCTAGTGAAAGGTTGAACTACACTAATCTGACCCTTTTGAAAGGGGAAGGTGTAGGAAGGTGGCACTCTCACTCAGTACTAGGGAATCAGAAGGTGTCATGTGCTGCAGAGAGGCTTGCAGATGTTATAACTATGCTAGTTAAAGGCTGAACTGCACTAATCTGTCCCTGTGGGAAGGTGGCACTCTGGAGCGTAGTGCTTGGAAATCTGAAGTTGTCATGTACTGCAGAGAGACTTGGAGGTGTTATAACTATGCTAGTCAAAGGCTGGACTGAACTAATCTGACCCCGTAGGAAGGTGAAGGTGTATGAAAGTGTAACTCTCAAGCTCTGTGATAGGGAATCAGAAGGTGCCATGTGCTGCATAAAGGCTTGGAGGTGTTATAACTATGCTAGTGAAAAGCTGGACCGCACTACTCTGACCCTGTAGGAAGGTGTAGCTATAGGAAGGTTTCACTCTCTGGCTCAGTGCAGGGGAATCAGAAGATGTCATGTGTTGCACAGTAACTTGGAGGCGTTATAACTATGCTAGTGGAAGGCTGAACTGCATTAATCTGACCCTATAGGAAGGTGGCACTGTAAGGCTCAGTGCTAGGGAATCAAAAGGTGTCATGTGCTGCAGAGAGGCTTGGAGGCGTTATAACTCTGCTAGTGAAAGGTTGGACTACACTAATCTGTCCTTATAGGAAGGTTTCACTCTCTGGGTCAGTGCAAAGGAATCAGCAGTTGTCATGTGCTGCATAGAGGTTTTGAGGTGTTATAACTATGCTAGTGAACGGTTGGAATGCACTAATCTGACCCTATAGGAGGGTGGCACTCTCTGGCTTAGTGCTAGGGAGTCAGAAGGTGGCCTGTGCTGCAGAGAGGCTTGGAGGTGTTATAACTATGCTAGTGAAAGGCTGGACTGCACTAATCTGAACATGTAGGAAGGTGAAGGCGTAGGAATGTGGCACTCTCTGGCTCAGTACTAGGGAATCAGAAGGTGTCATGTGCTGCAGAGAGGCATGGAGGCGTTATTCCTATGCTACTGAAAGGCTGGACTGCACTAATCTGACCCTGCAGGGAGGTTAAGGCTTTGGAAGGTGGCACTCTCAAGCACTTTGATAGGGAATCAAAAGGTGTCATGTGCTGCAGAGAGGCTTGGAGGTGTTATAACTATACTAGTGATAGGCTGGACTGCACTAATCTGACACTTTAGAAAGGTGATGGTGTAGGAATGTGGTACTCGCTGGCTCAGTGGTAGGGGATCAGAAGGTGCCATGTGCTTCAGAGAGGCTCGGATGTGTTATAACTATGCTAGTGTAATCTGGACTGCACTGATCTGACCCTGTATGTAGGTGGCACTCTCTGGCTTAGGGCTAGTGAATCAGAAGGTGTCATGTGCTGTAGAGTGTCTTGGAGGTGGTATAAACATGCTAGTGAAAGGCCGGAGTGCACTGATCTGACCCTGTTGGAAGGCGAAGGTGAAGGAAGGTGACACTCTCAGGATCTGTGCTAGGGAATCATAAGGTTTCATGTACTGCAGAGAGGCTTGGAGGTGTTATAAATATGCTAGTGTGTTGCCTACAGCTTCGATCCTCTGTTTTTAATATATTATTATTAAGTGAGTTTCATAGTTGTTAGGGTTACGCAATACAATGTTAAGTTATGATTAAGTTTATTCACATTCTGTTGGTGTATAATGGTAGCGAGCCTATTCAAGTTAAGTAGCAATATTATTTACACTTCGTCATTCTGTTGGTAATGATAGCATAGCTTATTGAAGCTAATTAACAATATATATATATATATATATATATATATATATATATATATATATATATATATATATATATATATATATATATATATATATATATATATATATATATATATATATATATATATATATATATATATATATATATATATATATATATATATATATATATATATATATATATATATATATATATATATATATATATATATATATATATATATATATATATATATATATATATATATATATATATATATATATATATCTCTAAATATATATATATATATATATATATATATATATATATATATATATATATATATAGAGAGAGAGAGAGAGAGAGAGAGAGAGAGAGAGAGAGAGAGAGAGAGAGAGAGAGAGAGAGAGAGAGAGAGAGAGAGAGAGAGAGAGAGAGAGAGAGAGAGATATATATATATATATATATATATATATAGATAGATAGATAAATAGTTATAGATAAGATATATAGATAGATATAGATAAGATGGATCTTTTCCGTTTGGCGTACAGCGCTAAAATTAATTTTAATATAGATTTTCTTATGTATTTTTGTCCGTAGAATCCGAATATGACAACCGTTTTATGGAGAAACGAACAGTTTTTAAGTTATTTTCCTTTGAAGTTATTTTCTCCCTTTTTTTTACTCTTGAAAATAGGGGATAATGTTTACGAAAGTGCGTCGCCTCCTCTGCTGGCCGCGGCAACGCTGCAGCCGCCGCAGCCTCAAAATAGCTCGCAGAGGGCTTAGGGTCGGGGAGCATATTTAAACTACTCCAACCGAACTTTACGACCTACTAACGGGGGGGCTGCGCCCCCCTCGACCCCCCCTAATAACCAGGGGGGGCTACGCCCCTCCCTGGACCCCCCCCTCATGTATATGTGACTTATTTCAGCGAGGAGGTATTTCTCGCAACACCCGCTGCAGCCTCGCCGCGGCCAGCACCAGAGGAGGCGACGCGCTTTCGTAAACATTATCCCATATTTTCAAGAGTAAAAAAAAAGTCCTTGAATTGGATTTGCAAAGCGTTTCCATGACTGCTGAAGGTTTGCAAACGGAAAAGATCCATAAATTATATATAATACTGAATATTACGACTTTTTAAAGTTTGAATTCCTTCAGTAATAGATAGGAAGAAAATAATTTTAAAGGCAAATAACTCAAAAACTGTTAATTTCTCCAAAAAAATAATGTGATATTCTGATTCTACGGACAAAAATACATAGAAAAATCTATATTAAAATTACTTTTAGCGCTGTACGCCAAACGGAAAAGACCCCTGGCGGATCTGGCCATAGCTATCAAAAACTTCCCTAGTCAAATTTCTATGGTGCAGAATTATACAAAATGTCTCCCTTCAACCAGCGATCGATATGTGTTCACAAAGATGAGCATGGGGGAAGGTATTGGTGTGGGGTTAAGATACCAAGGGGGTGATCATGAGCCCACACAAAAGGGGATGTTCACGTACTACATTGTGACACCCAACAAGTGAGGTACCAGCTCAGTCAGTATGCTAGGGAACTTGTGGGGGTGAGGTCGAGACGGTGTGTGTCAACTCAACTCTTTAAGTAACCTTAACATTGTATCAATATAACACTAACAAGCTTGGTGACTAGGAGCTGGGTTCAACGTATCAGTAGGGATGAGGTCGAGACGGTGAGTGAGGGAGACTCTCTCACACAGTCGGCGTCTTACCTCTTCCCACTGCCCGCGGGTAGCCAGAGGCTAGTGAACGCATTTATCGGTGGTTTAGTTAACATCCAATTGGCCTGTTAAGCCAGTTCAGAAAGAGTTTCGAAGCAAGGGAATCAGAATGTGTCATGTGCAGCAGAGAGACTTGGAGGTGTTTTAACTATGCTAGTGAAAGGCTGGACTGCACTAATCTGTCCCTGTAGGAAGGTGAATGTGTACAAAGAACAAAAGGAAGAACAAATAACAGCAGACCTGATGGTTCTTACGAGGCTGTTTGTGACAAGCTACACTAACTATCTAATCAAAGGTGGAAGATGAAGGACAGCAAAGGCGAAGGCTCCTCCCCACCCCCCATCCCTCCAGCCAAAGCTGGCAGGAAAGGAAAAAGAACCATGCAGCATGGAAAAACTGCATGGAAATTATGTAGGAAAGAGGAAAGAACTACCATTACTGCTACCACTAACCGGGCGATAAAAGCGGACAAGGACACCAGTATTCGAAAGAACTTAACGTTATTACGACAATGAGTAATATCTTAGTTGCTGATTGGATTCAAAATACTTGTCTAATCTATTCTTGAAGGCCGTAACTGTTGTACTGTCAACGACATCACAGGGTAGAGAGTTCCAAACATTAACAAATCGATTGAAGAAAAGTGTTTAGCTTCGTGCGACGAGAATCTTTTACCACTTATCTTCAAATTGTGATTTCTTCTTGTTCGATTTGGTCGATCAATTGTAAAGTAATCTTCCGCATAAATATCACTGAATCCTTCAAACATTTTAAACACTTCTATTAGATCGCCTCGCATTCTTCGTTTTGATAGGCTGAATAAATTTACTTCTTTAAGCCTTTGTTCATATGACAAATCTTTCAACCTAGGAATCATCTTTGTTACTCTTCGTTGATACCCGTTCCATCTTATGTCTTTTCTGTAATTGTGAGACCAAAACTGTACACAGTACTCTAGACGGGGTCGAACCAACGAACTATACAGTTTTAATTACTTTTTCCGATATATTACTAAAGACTCGTCCGATGAAGCCAACCAATTTGTTTGCAGTTTTAACTACCTCTGAACAATGCTGACCGGGCTTTAAATCGCTTAATATAGTGATTTACAGATCCTTTTCTTTACTTACTGCAGAAAGTTGTTGGCCATTCATTACGTACCGAACGATGTAACACCGTTTAGAACTACTCTCTGTTTCCGCTCAGAGAGCCAGTCCAGAAGCCAATTGTGAATGTTACCCGAGATACCGTGCGCCAATAGTTTGCTGAACAATCGCTGGTGGGGGACCTTATCAAATGCCTTTTGAAAATCCAGATATATGATATCTACTGATCTGCTTTCATCGAACACCTAAAAAAATATAATGAAAATAGTCAAGTAAGTTAGTTAAACACGAACGTTTAATACGGAAGCCATGTTGCGAATTATTTATTATATTATTTTCTTCGAAGAATTTCACCATATTGCTGCGAATGATAGTCTCCATTAACTTATAAACAATCGATGTCAGGCTAATTGGTCGATAGTTTCCTGAATGAGACTTGTCCCTATTTTTGAAAATTGTTGTGGCATTTGCTAGTTTCCAATCCGACGGAACTTTTCCAGCTGTTAAAGATTTATTGAATATGATGGCGAGCGGTTTACAAATTTGATGTTTGATTTATTTTAAGACCCTAGGGGTAATTTAGTCTGGACCAGGAGCTTTGATTGCTTCATTTTTTTTCAATTGTGCGTAAAATGTGAAAAAAAGCTCGCTAATCGCTGCTCCCAAAAAATAATCAAAATAGGTGGCCGAAAGAAAGGTCAGTTTCGGGAGGAGAGGTGTCCTGATACCCTCCACTTGAAAGAGTTCAAGTCGTAGGCAGGAGGAAATACAGATGAAGGAAAATTGTTCCAGAGTTTACTAGCGTGAAGGATGAAACAGTGAAGATGCTGGTTAATTCTTGCAATAGGGGTTTGGACAGTAGAGGGAGAAAGTCGTGTGCAGCGGGGCCGCGGGAAAGGGGGGTGGGGAGGCATGCAGTTAGTAAGTTCAGAAGAGCAGTCAGCGTGAAAATAGCTGCAAAAGATAGGAAGAGAGGCACCATCGTGACGGAATTAAAAAGGTAGAAGACTATCAGTAGGAGGAGGAAAACTGATGAGACGAAGAGCCTTAGACTCCACTCTGTCCAGAAGAACTGTGTTAGTGGAGCCCCCCGACACTTGATATGCCTACTCCATACGAGGGCGGACAAGGCCACTGTTTATGGATAGCAACTGTGCGAGGGAGAAGAACTGGCGGAGACGATACAGAACGCCCAACCTTGAGGAAGCTGATTTAGCGAGAGAGGAGATATGAAGTTTCCAGTTGAGATTTTGAGTTAAGGATAGACTGAGGATATTTAATGTTGAAGAAAGTGACAGCTGAGTGTTGTCGAAGAATTGGGGATAGGTGTTTGGAAGATTGTTTCGAGTTGATAGGGTGAGAAATTGAGTGTTTAAGGCACTGAAGGACACAAGGTTCCTTCTATCCCAATCGGAAATGATAGCAAGGTCTGAGGCTTAACTGTTCTGCAGCCTCCAGTCTGGAGTCGTGTACTTCCTGTTGAGATGGCCTTCTATTGAAAGAAGTCGAATAATGCAAAGTGGAGTCGTCGGCGAATGAGTGGACAGGACAGTTTGCTATGGAAAGATTATTGATAAATAACAGGAAGAGAGTGGGTGATAGAACAGAGCCTTGTGGAACACCACTGTTGATAGGCTTAGGGGAAGAACAGTGACCGTCTACCACCGCAGAGATAGAACGGCCGGAAAGGAAACTGGATATAAAGGAACAAAGGGAGGAATATAATCCTAAAGAGGGCAGTTTAGAAAGCAAAGACTTTTGCCAGACTCTACCGAAAGCTTTAGATATGTCACCGAAACGGCTAAGAGAGGATGACCAAGAGTCAGTTAAGAGAGCAAGAAGATCGCCAGTATAACGCTCATTGCGGAACCCATACTGGCGATCAGATAGAAGGTTAGAATTGGAAAGGTGCTTTTGAATAATCCGGTTAAGGATTGATTCAAAAGGTTTAGATAGACAGGAAAGTGAAGTAATAGGGCGGTAGTTTGAGGGATTGGAACGGTCACCCTTCTTAGGTACAGGCTGTACACAGGAAAACTTAAAGCAGGAAGGAAAGGTAGATGTTGACAGGCAGAGGCGAAAGAGTTTGACCAGGCAGGGTGTCATCACGGAGGCACAGTTCTTAAGGACAATAGAAAGCATTCCATCAGGTCAATTAGACTGCTGAGAGTTAAGGCCAGAGAGGGCATAGAAAACATCATTATGAAAAACCTTAATAATAGGTATAAAGAAGTCAGAGGGAGTATGAGTAGGAGGAATATGCCCAGAATCGTCCAGGGTGGAGTTCTTACAGAATGTGTGAGCAAAGAGTTCAGCCTTAGAGATAGATAAGACAGCAGTGCTCCCGTCAGGGTTAAGGAGAGGAGGGAAAGAGGAAGAAGTGAAATTGGTGATATTGTTGCTAGGTACCAGAAGTCAAGGGGTGAATTAGAGAAAGCAAGGTGTTGACATTTCTATTGATAAAAGTGGTTTTGGTAAGTCGGAGAATAGATTTGGCACGATACCGTGCTGAAATGTAAAGTTCATGGTTAGTGAAAGTTAGTTAGTTAGTGAAAGGCTGCACTGCACTAATCTGACGCTGGAGGAAGGTGAAGGTGTAGAAAGGTGGCACTCTCAACCTCAGTGCTAGGGAGTTAGTTGACATGTGCTGCAGAGAGGCGTGGAGGTGTTGTAAATATGCTAGTGAAAGGCTGGACTAAACTAATCTGACCGTGAAGGAAGATGGAGGTGTAGGAAGGTGGCACTCTTTGGATCAGTGCTACGGAATCAGAAGGTGTAATGTGCTTCAGAGAGGCGTGTAGGTGTTATAGTTATGCTAGTGAAAGGCTGGACTGCACTAATCTGTCGCTGTAGGAAGGTGAACGTGTAGGAAGGTGGCACTCTCTGGCTCAGTTCAAGGGCATTAGGTGTCATGTGCTGCAGAGAGGCTTGGAGGTGTTATAACTATGCTAGTGAAAGGCTGGGCTGCACCAATCTGACCTTGTAGGAAGATAAATGTGTTGGAAGGTGGCACTCTCTGTAACGACTTAAAAGCTATATTTTCGGATGTCTCATTCAATATAATAACGATAATAACAGCTGACTGGTCGCCCCCGCGCACTAATGATCGTGTCTGAAATGTTGTACCAATAAAAATACGGACAAACAGCTGTTCCAGGGGGGAGGCGCCAATTAAAAACAAACAATGTAGCATTAAAGGCGATTATAGTATGCTACCTATTAAGTAATGCACACTTTCCGTCATTATTTCCTACATAGCTCATGCACATAGGTATACTAAATATAATCACTTAAACATACCTTCTACAGTAACTTCATACAGGTAGGAATAAGTAATAACTTTCGTATCTGTGGCTTGGAGGGACGGGTGCGTCGTCTGCCGCGTTCACCGTCACCCGCTGTTCTGCGAGCGTACACACCCGTCCCTCCAAGCCAAGGATACAACACTTATTCCTTAATACAATGATTCCTACCTGTATGAAGTTACTGTAGAAGATATTTTTTTATGTGGTTATATTTAGTATGCCTATGTGAATGAGCTATGTAGGAAATAATGACGGAAAGTGTGCATTACTTAATAGGTAGCATACTATAATCGCCTTCAATGCCACATTGCTTGTTTTGAAGGGCCGCCCGTTATCCCTTCAAAACTGGAATACTTATTATTGTTCTTTGTTTCTTAGGTGATGCCATTGATTGTTAAAGTAGAGTGCCGCCATTCAATTAAATTACGAATATTTTTTTAATCATAAAACTAGTCAGATTATCTTAATTATGTATATTTGGTACGTGTCTTTGATACAACGCATAACGTCATGAACAGCCAATCAGGTGAAGGGGGGTCGGAACTTAGCTAGAATTGGGGAAGGGCTTTTCGGCGTAAATAATTATTATTGGCAAAGTAATTTGGACAGACTATAGCAGTAAAGTTAAAAGGTACTGCTAAAAGGAAAAGAGCTTCTAGCAGCACTTCTAAAAGTACTGCTAGCAGTATTTATTGATACCGCCCCAGGTGTCATGTGCTGCAGAGATGCTTGGAGGTGTTATAACCATGCTAGTTAAAGGCTGGACTACACTAATCTGACGCTGTAGGAAGGTGAAGGTGTAGGAAGGTGGCACTCTCTGGCTCAGTGCTAGGGAATCAGAAGGTGTCATGTGCTGCAGAGAGGCTTGAAGGTGTTATAACTATGCTAGTGAAAGGTTGGACTGCACTAATTTCACCCTGTAGAAGGGTGAATGCGTAGGAAGGTGGCACTCTCTGACTTAGTGTAAGGGACTCAGGTACCATGTGCTGCAGAGAGGCTTGTAGGTGTTATAACTATGTTGGTGTTATAACTATGTAGGTGTTATAACTATGCTGGACTACACTAATCTGACCCTGTAGGAAGATGAAAATGTAGGAAGGCGGCACTCTCAGGCTCTGCGTTAAGGAATCAGAAGGTATCATGTGCTACAGAGAGGCTTGGAGGTGTTACAACTATGCTAGTGAATGGCTGGACTGCACTAATCTGACGATGTAGGAAAGTGAAAGTGTAGGAAGTTGGCACTCTCTTGCACAGGGTTAGGGAATCTAAAGGTGTCATGTGCTGAAGAGAGGATTCAAGGTGTTATAACTATGCTAATGAAAAGCTGTACTGAACTATTCTGACATAGAAGGAAGGTGGCACTCTCTGACTCAGTGCTAGGGAATCAGAGGGTGTCATGTGCTGCAGAGAGACTTGGTGGTGTTATAACTATGCTAGTGAAAGGCGGGACTGAACTTATCTGACACTGTAGGAAGGTGAAGGTGTAGGAAGGCAGCACTCTCAAGCTCTGTTCTAGGGCATCAGAAGGTGTCATGTGTTGCAGAAAACCTTGAAGGTGTTATAAATATGCTATTGCAAGGCTGGACTGCACTAATCTGTCCCTGTTGGAAGATGCAGCTGTAGGAATGTGGCACTTTTTAGTTAAGTGCCAATGAATAAGAAGGTGTCATGTGCTGCAGAGTGGCTTGAAGGTGTTTTAACTATGCTTGTGAAAGGCTGAACTGCACTAATCTGTCCCTGAAAGAAGGTGAAGGTGTAGGAAGGTGGCACTCTCTGGCTCAGTGCTAGAGAACCAGGTGTCATGTGCTGCAGAGATGCTTGGAGGTGTTATAACTATGCTAGTGAAAGGCTGGACTGCACTAATCTGACCTTGTAGGAAGGTTAAGGTGTAGGAAGGTGCAACTGTAGGAAGGATGCACTTTCTAGCTCAGTGGTAAGGAATTAAAATGTGTCATGTGCTGCAGAGTGGTTTGAAGGTGTTCTAACTATGCTAGTGAAAGGCTAGACTATACTAATTTGACCATGTAAGACGGTGAATGCGTAGAAAGGTAGCACTCTCTGGCCCAGTGCTAGGGAATCAGGTTGCATGTGCTGCAGAGAGGCTTGGAGGTGTTAGAACTATGGTAGTGAAAGACTGGACTGCACTACTCTGTCCATGCAGGAAAGTGAAGGTGTAGGAATGTGGCACTCTCAAGCGCAGTGCTAGGGAATCAGAAGGTGTCATGTGCTGCAGAGAGGCTTGGAGGTGTTATAACTATGCTAGTGAAAGGCCGGACTGCACTAATCTGACACTGTAGGAAGGTGAAGGTGTAGGAAGGTTGAACAATCTGGCTCAGTGTTAGGGAATCAGAAGGTTTCATTTGCAGCGGAGAGGCTTGGAGGTGTTATAACCCTACTAGTGAAAGGCTGGACTGCACTTATCTGACCCTGTAGCAAGATCCATCTGTAGGAAGGAGGCACTCTCTGGCTCTTTTCTAGGGAATCAAAAGATGTCATGTGCTGCAGAGAGGCTTGAAGGTAATATGATATTATAAGGCTCGACTGCACTAATCTGTCCCTGTAGGAAGATGCAACTGTACGAAGGAGGCACTCTCTGGCTATATGCAAAGGAGTTAGAAGGTGTCATGTCCTGCAGAGTTGTTTGAAGGTGTTATAACTATGATAGTGAAAGGCTGGACTGCACTAATCTTTCCCTGTAGGAAGGTGAAGGTGTAGGAAGGTGGCACTCTCAAGCTCAGTGCTAGGGAATCAGAAGGTGTCATGTGCTGCAGAGAAGCTTGGAGGTGTTATAACTATGCTAGTGACATGCTGGACTGCACTAATCTGACCCTGTAGGAAGGTGGAGGTGTAGGAAGGTGGCACTCTCTGACTCAGTGCTAGGGAATTAGGTGTCATGTACTGCAGAGAGGCTTTGAGGTGTTATAACTATGATAGTGAAAGGCTGGACTGCACAAATCTGACCCTGTAGGAAGGTGCCACTCTCAAGGTCAGTGCTAAGGAATTAGAAGGTGTCATTTGCTGAAGAGAGGCTTGGAGGTGTTATAACTATGCTAGTGAAAGGCTGGACTGCACTAATCTGACCCTGTAGTAAGGTGTAACTATACGAAGGAGGCACTTTCTAATTCAGTTGTCAGGAATTAAAAGGTGTCAAGTGCTACAGAGAGGCTTAGAAGTAGTCTAACTATGCTAGTAAAAGTTTGCATTGCACTAATTTGACCCTGTAGGAGGGTGAATGCGTAGCAAGGCGGCATTATCTGGCTCAGTGTTAAGGAATCAGGTGCCATGTGCTGCAGAGAGGCTTGTAGGTGTTATAACTATGCTAGTGAAAGCCTGGATTGTACTAATGTGACCCTAATGAAAGGTGAAAGTGTAAGAACGTGGCACTCTCAAGCTCTGTGCTAGGGAATCAGAAGGTGTCATGTGCTGCAGAGAGGCTTGGAGGTGTTATAACTATGCTACTGAAATGTTGGACTGCACTAATCTGACACTGTAGGAAGGTGAAGGTGTAGGAAGGTGGCACTCACTGGCTCCGTGCTACGGAATCAAAAGGTGTCACCTGCTGCAGAGAGGCTTGGAGGTCTTATAACTATGCTAGTGAAAGGCTGGACTGCACTTATCTGACCCTGTAGCAAGATCCAGCTGTAGGAAGGAGGCACTCTCTGGCTCAATGCTAGGGAATCAAAAGGTGTCAGGTGCTGCAGAGAGGCTTGAAAGTAATTTAATATTATAAGGCTGGACTGCACTAATATGTCCTTGTAGGAAGATGCAACTGTAGGAAGGAGGCACTCTCTGGCTATATGCTAAGGAGTTAGAAGGTGTCATGTCCTACAGAGTGGTTTGAGGGTGTTATAACTATGTTAGTGAAAGGCTGGACTGCACTAATCTGTCCCTATAGGATGGTGAAGGTGTTGGAAGGTTGCACTCTCAAGCTCTTTGCTAGGGAATCAGGTGTCATGTGCTGTAGAGAGGTTCTTGGAGGTGTTATAACTATGCTAGTGAAATGCTGGACTGCACTAATCTGACCCTGTAGGAAGGTGGAGGTGTATGAAGGTGGCACTCTCTGGCTCAGTGCTAGGGAATCAGGTGTCATGTGCTGCAGAGAGTCTTGGAGGTGTTATAACTATGCTAGTGAAAGGCTGGACTGTACTATTCTGATCCTGTAGTAAGGTGTAACTGTAGGAAGGAGGCACTTTCTAATTCAGTGGTAAGGAATTAAAAGGTGTCATGTGCTGCAGAGTGGCTTGAAGGTGTTATAACTATGCTAGTGAAAGGCTAGACTACACTAATCTGACCCAGTAGGAAGGTGAAGGTGTAGGATGGTGGGACTCTCTGGCTCAGTGCTAGGGAATCAGAAGGTGTCAAGTGCTGCAGAGAGGCTTAGAAGTGGTCGAACTATGCTAGTAAAAGTTTGGATTGCACTAATTTGACCCAGTAGGAGGGTGAATGCGTAGAAATTTGGCACTCTCTGGCTCAGTGTTAGGGAATGAGGTACCATGTGCTGCAGAGAGGCTTGTAGGTGTTATAACTATGCTAGTGAAAGGCTGGACTGCACTAATCTGACCCTAAAGGAAGGTGAAGATGTAGAAAGGTGGCACTCCCATGCTCTGTGCTAGAGATTCAGAAGGTGTCATGTGCTGCAGGGAGGCTTGGGGGTGTTATAACTATGCTACTGATATGTTGGACTGCACTAATCTGACCCTGTAGGAAAGTGAAGATGTAGAAAGGTGGCACTCCCATGCTCTGCGCTAGAGATTCAGAAGGTGTCATGTGCTGCAGAGAGGCTGGGAGGTGTTATAACTATGCTAGTGAAAGGCTGGACTGCACTAATCTGACCCTGTAGGTGGGGTATATATATATATATATATATATATATATATATATATATATATATATATATATATATATATATATATATATATATATATATATATATATATATATATATATATATATATATATATATATATATATATATATATATATATATATATATATATATATATATATATATATATATATATATATATATATATATATATATATATATATATATATATATATATATATATATATATATATATATATATATATATATATATATATATATATTTATATATATATTTATATATATATTTATATATGTATTTATATATATATTTATATATATATATATATATATATATATATATATATATATATATATATATATATATATATATATATATATATTTATATATAACAGCTCAAGGGCACAAAAAAGTAAACATTAATAAAAAAAAGCCCGCTACTCGCTGCTCCTAAAAAGAATCCAAAGAGGTGGCCGAAAGATAGGTCAGTTTGGGAGGAGAGGTGTCCTGATACCCTCCTCTTGAAAGAGTTCAAGTCGTAGGCAGGAGGAAATACAGATGAAGGAAGATTGTTCCAGAGTTTACCAGCGTGAGGGATGAAAGAGTGAAGATGCTGGTTAACTCTTGCATAAGGGGTTTGGACAGTATAGGGATGAGCATGAGTAGAAAGTCGAGTGCAGCGGGGCCGCGGAGGGGGGGAGGCATGCAGTTAGCAAGTTCAGAAGAGCAGTCAGCGTGGAAATATCGATAGAAGATAGAAAGAGAGGCAACATTGCGGCGGAATTTAAGAGGTAGAAGACTATCAGTATGAGGAGGAGAGCTGATGAGACGAAGAGCCTTTGCCTCCACTCTGTCCAGAAGAGCTGTGTGAGTGGAGCCCCCCCACACATGAGATGCATACTCCATACGAGGGCGGACAAGGCCCCTGTATATGGACAGCAACTGTGCAGGGGAGAAGAACTGGCGGAGACGGTACAGAACGCCCAGCCTCGAGGAAGCTGATTTAGTAAGAGATGAGATATGAAGTTTCCAGTTGAGATTTTGAGTTAAGGATAGACCGAGGATGTTTAGTGTTGAGGAAGGTGATAGCTGGGTGTTGTCAAAGAATAAGGGATAGTTGTTTGGAAGATTGTGTCGAGTGGATAGGTGGAGAAACTGTGTTTTTGAGGCGTTGAAGGACACCAGGTTCTTCTTGCCCCAATCGGAAATAATAGTAAGGTCTGAGGCTAAGCGTTCTGCAGCCTCCAGCCTTGAGTCGTTAAGTTCCTGAAGGGTGGGTCTTCTATTAAAGAAGTTGAATAATGCAGAGTGGAATCATCGGCGTAGGAATGGATAGGACAGTTCGTTTTGGAAAGAAGATCATCAATGAACAACAGAAAAAGAGTGGGAGATAGGACAGAACCCTGTGGGACACCACTGTTAATAGATTTAGGGAAGAACAGTGACCGTCTACCACGGCAGAAATAGAACGGTCAGAAAGGAAACTGGAGATAAAGGTACAGAGAGAAGGATAGAAACCGTAGGAGGGTAGTTTAGAAAGCAAAGATTTGTGCCAGACCCTATCAAAAGCTTTTGATATGTCCAGCGCAATAGCAAAAGTTTCACCGAAACGGCTAAGAGAGGATGACCAAGAGTCAGTTAAGAAGGCTAGGAGATCACCAGTAGAACGCCCTTGCGGAACCCATACTGGCGATCAGATAGAAGGTCAGAAGTGGAAAGGTGCTTTTGAATCTTCCGGTTAAGGATTGATTCAAAAGCTTTAGATAGACAAGAAAGTAAAGCAATAGGACGGTAGTTTGAAGGATTGGAGCGGTCACCCTTCTTAGGTACAGGCTGTATGAAGGCATACTTCCAGCAAGAAGGAAAGGTAGATGTTGACAGGCAGAGGCGAAAGAGTTTGACCAGGCAGGGTGACAGCACGGAGGCACAGTTTTTAAGGACAATAGGAGGCACTCCATCAGGTCCATAAGCCTTCTGAGGATTGAGGCCAGAGAGGGCATAGAAAACATCATTTTGAAGAATCTTTATAACAGGCATAAAGGAGTCAGAGGGGGATGAGTAGGAGGAATATGCCCAGAATCGTCCAGAGTGGAGTTTTGAGAAAAGTTTGAGAGAAGAGTTCAGCCTTAGAGATAGATGAGACGGCAGTGTTGCCGTCAGGACTGAGGAGTGGAGGGAAAGATGAAGAAGTGAAGTTGGAGGAGATGTTTTTGGCTAGATGCCAGAAGTCACGGGAAGAGTTAGAGAAAGCAAGGTTTTGACATTTTCTATTAATGAAAGAATTTTTGGTTAGTCGGAGAATAGATTTGGCACGATTTCGGGCAGAAATGTAAAGTTCATAATTAGCATTAGTTTGAAGGCTCTGGTATCTTTTGTGAGCTACCTCTCTATCATTGACAGCACGAGAACAAGCGTGATTAAACCAAGGCTTTTTAGCGTGAGGAGTAGAGAAAGAACGAGGAATGTATGCCTCCATTCCAGAGACAATCACCTCTGTGATGCGCTGAGCATATATATATATATATATATATATATATATATATATATATATATATATATATATATATATATATATATATATATATATATATATATATATAAATATATATATATATATATATATCTATATATATATATATATATATATATATATATATATATATATATATATATATATATATATATATATATATATATTTTTTTTTTTTTTTTATACTTTTTTTTTCTACGTTGTGGCCTACTAAGCCGGTAGGCTTCTTTCCGGTGGATCCTGATGGTCGGCCCAAGGCTTCTTCCCGGTGGGGCCTGGTGGTCGGCCCAGCCCGTTCTGGCATAGTTGAGTGTTTATAGTGGCGCCATCTTGCACTGGCTTATGCTGCCCTCCCGAAGCTCATCTTTAATCTTAGAATCTAGAGTCCGGTTTGATAGGTGGTCTTCTGGACAGCATGTGGGTAGTTTTAAGCCACTCGGCGGCGGCTGAAAAGTCCCAGCTTGGTGACACCGGGCAGCGATTGAACTCACGTCGTCCTGAACGCGGCGCCGTCCCGCTATTCATTCAGCAACCGTCTTCCCTTTATATATTATTTATTATTAAGCATGTTGATAAAAAGAAGAAGGAAAAGACGATGCATCAGCTCCTCACTGTGACAGATTCACACAGCGCTCGTCAGAGGTCGCTAATGTAAGGTCGTCGTGTACCAAGGCTTGGGTCGGTATTCTCAGGTGCTTCCGCCTCACATCAACTATTTCCAAATGCCGAAAATGAGGTCAGTCGGGTTCTCAAGAGTTTTTTGTCACGTTCACGATACAGAGGCCTCGTCAAACCACCACCAGGGTCACAAACTACCCATGGCGGTGCCCACAACTCCTGCGAGAGCCTTGTTAAGTGTGTGTTTGGCCGCCGACAGGTTTGGCAAGACAGGATCGCTCCTCTCGCGTCATGTAAGGCACGGGGTTTCCAGTCTCCTCTCCTCGGCTCCTTACGTCCTGGTGTTGATAAGGTTCTCGCCGCTTATATTTATATTGAAACAACGACTTGGAGGAAAACACGTTAAAGATAATGCAAGATAATAACACAATAATGTATCATTAACACGAAAAATTACCACGAAACATTGCATATCCGATGAAAGAAGACGATAAATTATCGTTGAAAAAAAAATCGAGACAATCGTAATACAAGAACATGTTATGTGAAGAAAACGTAAAAAAAAAACAATAAATTATCACATAAAACCGTAAAACGAGACAAACTAATATGTGAATATGTAAGAAGAAAAACCTTTTATCAACATTTAGTTATCGTAGAAGAAACGGTAAAATGCTAAACTCATTACGAGAACATGTAGTAAGATAATGTTACAGTAAATTACTGTAGAATTTGAAATAAACAGCCAGTAAATGATCGTTTATTGAAAATGCATTGCCCTGAAACTATCGTAGAGTAAATAACATAACAGGTTATTAGAATAGTAAAACTAAACAGAAATAATACACACTCACCAAGTAAAGGTTATGTTTAAATGCAAGCACGTATTGCGACTTATGCTGAAAAACGGGAAAATAACACCTGTAAATTATCGCAGAATAACGATAAACAGGAAAAGACAAGAAATGACACGAGAAAAAAAGTAAATACAGTGAAACGAACAGACGCACAAAACACTCTCTCTCTCTCTCTCTCTCTCTCTCTCTCTCCCTTCTTCCCTCCCTTCCCTTCCCTTACCCGCAGGAAACACTCCAACCTTTCCCCCTTAGTCTGTTTCTGGCCTTGTGGTGCAGTGGTCAGCATAGCCGCCTCTAGAGCAGAAGGCCCGGGTTCGAGTCCCGGCAAGGTCAAAATAGTGGTGAAAGTTATTTGTCTTTTATTATTATTACTATATATTATTATTATTATTATTATTATTATTATTTTTATATAATATATATAAATATATATATATATATATATATATATATATATAGATATATATATATATATATATATATATATATATATATATATATATATATATATATATATATATATATATATATATATATATATATATATATATATATATATATATATATATATATATATATATATATATATATATATATATATATATATATATATATATATATATATATATATATATATATATATATGTATATATATATTGTTCATTATTAAACATTTAGATAAAGAAAAAGAAAACGAGGATATCCAGGTCGTGGTTCAGCAAGGCTTGGGTCGGTATTCTCAGGTGCTTCCGCCTCTCACATCAACTATTTCCAAAGGTCAGAAAGAGTTTAATCGGGTTCTCATGAGTTTATTCACGTTCACCGTACAAAACCTTTGTCACACTTCCACCAGGGTCGTAAGCTACCACTGAAGGCGCCCACAACTCCTGCGAAAGCCTTGTTAAGTGTGTGTTTGGCCGCCGAAATGTTTGCCAGGACAGGATCACCTTTCTCGCGTCACGCGGAGCACTGGGGGGCGAGTCTCCTCGCCTCGGCTCCTTACATCCCAGTGTGATGAGGTTCTCGACACTAATTTTTATATTGCAGCAACGACGTGCAGGAAAACACGTTGAAGATAGCAACCTTATGATTTATCGTCGAAAGAAAAGTACAGCGAAACATTGCACGGGGCAGCAACATGACTGATAAAAAAAAACAGTAAATTGTCGTAGAAAAAAAGTAATTCGAGACAGTTTTAACAAAAAACAAAGTAAATTATCACATAAAACAGTAAAGCGAGACAAACTTAGTATGTGAATACGTAGGAAGAAACGTAAAGTAAACATTCAGTTATCGTTGCAGAAACAGTAAAATGCTAATTTCAATATGGGAACATGTAAGAAAATGAAATTGTACAGTAAACTACCGTAGAGTTTAGGATAAACAGTCAGTAAGTGATCGAAGATTAATAAATGCATGACACTAAAACTGTCGCAGAATAAAGACAATTTTAGGCTATTAAAACAGTAAAACGAAACAAACAATACTAACTCATTAATTAGGGGGTTATTTTCAGTACAAACACGTATAACGCTATGTGCAGAAAAAAAAACACAAAAATAAAATCAATCATTCAGTCAACGTAGGCATACGTTGGGGGGCGCGTCGCCTCGCCCACCCCACGGCGCCAGGTCCGGGTGTCCCTCCGGGCGAGCCTCCATGCAGGCTGTAAAGTATCGCAAAATATTGATATACAACAAAAGAAAAGAAATTACATTGGAAAAAAACAAATACGATGAACCGAACCAATATTCCAAATAACTACATAAAGAAATAATAACGTGACAATTCCCTAATGGAAGGCGACGAGGCCAACACACGAACACAAAGTACGGAAAAAATTAAACAAACTGTTGCTCAACACGATAAAAGTGATAACTACGAAACAAATGTAAAATAAAGTGTTGAAAATAAAAATAATAACACCTAAGCTAAATAAAATAAATAAATAAAAGAAAAGAAACGAAAAACTAACGTACATGAAAAGCAGGCGATAGAAAGTAAAATAAAATTACGTAAAATTAAGACAGCGAAATACCACAGCACGAACATCAATCCATCGAGTAGAAAACAATATATTATTACAAAGTGTTTGTTGACCGAATTTCAGATGTGTTCTGAGGCTTAACATCCATCCCGGCCACTCGTTTCTCTGTCTGTTTACCTGTCTGTCTTATGCACCTCTCTCTCTCTCTCTCTCTCTCTCTCTCTCTCTCTCTTACTTGCTTACTTACTTACTTGAGGGCATAATTAGAGACAAAATTGTGAGTTACCTTGAAAGCCACTCATTGATTGGGGACTCACAACATGGCTTCCGAAACAAAAGATCCTGCCTATCAAACCTATTAACCTTTTATAACGACCTCTTCACTGTTTATGACGTAGCCAAATCACTGGACGTAGTCTATCTTGATTTCCAGAAAGCGTTTGATAAAGTCCCGCATCATAAATTACTTTACAAATTAAAGCAAATAGGTATTGACGGTCAAGTAAACCAATGGATCGCGAATTGGTTGAGCAACAGACAACAAAGAGTAGTGATTGACGGATTTAACTCAGAGTGGGCGCCGGTCACTAGTGGCGTCCTCAGGGCTCAGTCCTTGGCCCAGTGCTCTTCATTATTTACATCAACGACGTGGATGTTGGACTCAATAACCGCATTAGTAAATTTGCAGACGACACAAAGATTGGTAACTCGGTTCTCACTGACGAAGACAGGCAAAGCCTCCAAGAGGATTTGCACAAAATTTCAGCTTGGTCGGATAGATGGGAGATGTCCTTAACGCAGACAAGTGCCAGGTCCTTCAAGTTGGAACGAGGAATAAGTTCTAATACGAAATGCCGGCGTTAAACTCAAAAGCGTTCAATGCGTCAAAGACTTGGGGGTCAAAATCGCGTCAAACCTCAAATTCTCACAGCAATGCATCGATGCAGCAAATAAAGCGAACAGAATGTTGGGCTTCTTTAAAAGAAACTTGTTATTTAAGACTAAAGATGTAATACTCCCGCTCTAATACTGTTTAGTCTGACCCCACTTGGAATATGCGGTACAGTTTTGGTCTCCCCTCCATGCAAAGGATATTGTTAAATTAGAAGGTGTTCAGCGTCGGGCAACGAAAATGATCCCTTCCTTGCGCAACAAATCCTACGAAGAAAGGCTTTCTATCCTTAACATGTTCTCTCTTGAGAAACGTCGCCTCCGAGGAAAATTGATCGAATGTTTTAAAATACTTAATGGTTTCACGAATGTAGACAGATCAACATTGTTTATGATCGATGACAGTCTGCGCACGAGGAACAATGGCGTAAAACTCAGATGTAGACAAGTAAATTCAGATTGCACCAAATTTTTCTTCACCAACGTTGTAGTGCGAGAATGGAATAAGCTTCCACCATCAGTGGTCCAGTGTAACACGATTGACTCCTTCAAAAATAAGCTCGACCGTCACTTCCTTCAACTTAATATCAACTAGAGTAGAAATGCAACGTTTTGGAGTCTTCTGATTAATGTAAAATCACTTAGGTTTAAGGACAGACCACCAAGTCTGGACCATGGGGTCTGTGTGGTCTGATTTTCTATGTAAATCTGTAAATCTCTCTCTCTCTCTCTCTCTCTCTCGCTCTCTCTCTCTCTCTCTCTCTCTGTCTCTCTCTCTCTCTCTCTCTCTCTCTCTCTCTCTCTCTCTCTCTCTCTCTCTCTCTCTCTCTCTCTCTCTCTCTCTCTCTCTCTCTCTCTCATTTCCATTCCATTTCCTCATTTGATTCTCCTCATCTCCATTGGCTCTCATCCTTTCTTCTCTCTCTTCCCATCCTCCCTCATATCTTCCTCCTCCTGCCGTGAGGGAGGTCTTAGCACTGTCATGATCGTCTGTAAGGCGTTCGAATCAGCGGATCGTCGTTTGGATAGAACTTTTATCCAAAAACTTAGGTTTGTCCTCGTTATTACGCGCCCAGGGGGAAGAAGATGAAGAGGAGGAGGAGGAGGAGTCGATGATGTAGAAACCTGAGTAAAGGAAGAGGTATTGAAGGACAGGTCGAACTTATGAGAAGAACCCTGAGGGATTTTTTAGTATAGGCGAGGGGGGGAGGAGTAATGGGAGCAATGGGAGGAGTAATGGGAGGGGACATCTAGCTCATAATATAACCAGGCAGCTTAGAAGTAATTCTAGAGGAGTAACAGAGGACGGGCTAAGAATCTTCTATACTAACAGCAGGAGCCTCAGAAACAAGATAGACTTACTAAGGGGTGAAGCTTGTTCAGAAAATTTTGACATAATAGCGATCATTGAGACATGGATAGACACTGCTAATAGAAATTTTAGATCAGAATTTGAAATAACGGGTTATCAGATGTTTCACAAAGACAAAAGGGGCAGAAAGGGAGGTGGAGTTGCGCTATATGTTAAAGACTCACTTAAATGTTTAGTTAACAACTCAGTCAAAACTAACATGGATTCAGAATCAGTTTGGGTAGACGTTTACAAAGGGAAAGAAAAACTAACTCTAGGAGTTATATACAGGCCACCCAACCTTAACAGGCAGGACACGAGTATATTACTACAGGAGATTGGCAGGGCGAGTATGAGTAGAAATGTCTGCGTAATGGGGGACTTTAATTTTAGGAATATAGACTGGGAAGATCTAGTGGGTGACCTGGAAGCCGAGGACTTTCTTGAAGTTATACAAGATAATTTCCTTAAGCAGGTAGTTACTGAGCCTACCAGAGGAGATAACATATTAGACTTAGTCCTAACCAATAATGGGAACTTGCTACGTGAGTTGGAGGTGGGCGGAGAGTTAGGAAATAGTGATCACAGAACGGTTCGTTTTAGCTTAGACTGGGCATGGTAACCCGCAGAACCAAACCCAGTGTTAGTGCCAGATTTTAGAAGAGCAAACTACGAGGGCTTCGAAGACATCTTGAAGGGGTAAACTGGGATAATTTAGGGATTCATGAGGGCCAGAACTGCGGATTGGAGAGCCAGGAGAACCAGGTAGAAATGTCTTACAATAATTTAGTTACAGTAATAGTAGAGGGCAAGAACAGCATATACCACAGCGAACACTTAGAAAAGAAAACAATGATCCTAAGTGGATGACTCGTGGACTAAAACACGAGATTGGGTTAAAGAGGGAATTTATCAGAAAATAAAGAATGGAAACACATCTCAGGGGCCGGTACGTCGAACTATCTAGATTAGTTAAGAAAAACACCAGGATAGCAAAAAGAAACTATGAGATCAAAGTAGCAAATGAGGCGAAAAGTAATCCTAAGGGCTTCTTTCAGATGTATAGAACAAAAACACGGGAGAAAATTAGGCCGCTGAAAACAAACACAGGGGAGCTAGTAGAAAATTACGAAAATATGAGCATATTGTTGAACGACTACTTCCTTTCAGTATTCACACAGGAGGATCGAACGACTATACCGGAAAGAGTTCAGGTGTACGAGGGCGGGGATGGCGATAAATTGAGGGATATAATCATTACCAGGCAAGTAGTTCAGGATGAGATAGATAAGCTTAAGAAGAACAAGTCGCCAGGTCCTGACGGGATATTTCCGAGTGTATTAAAGGAGTTAGGTGATATAATCAGTGACCCACTAACCGACATCTTTAAGATGTCGGTAAATACTGGCTATGTGCCGAGCCTATGGAAAGTAGCTAATGTGACGCCGATTTTTAAAAAGGGGGACAGGTCAGTTGCTTCAAACTATCGCCCAATTAGCTTAACATCGGTTATAGGGAAGATGCTGGAGTCCATAATAGCCAGGAACATTCGGGAGCATTTAGAAACATAGCAATTCACGACTCGCAGCATGTGTTCACAAAAGGTAGGTCATGCCTCACCAATCTCTTGTCCTTCTACAATAAAGTATTTGAGGCGGTTGACAGAGATGAAAATTATGATGTAATCTATCTTGATTTTAGTAAAGCGTTTGACAAAGTTCCTCACCAACGACTGTTGCTTAAATTACAGGCTCACGGAGTAGAGGGTAAAGTTTTGAACTGAGTCAAGGCGTGGCTTAGCAATAGGAAGCAAAGAGTGCAAATCAATGGTAAAAGATCTGACTGGGGATGTGTTACGAGTGGGGTCCCACAAGGTTCGGTATTAGGTCCACTTTTGTTTATTATTTATATCAATGACTTAGACACAGGAATTAGTAGTGATGTTAGTAAATTTGCAGATGATACCAAGATCGGTAGAGTAATTGAGTCGGATCAGGACGCTAGTATTCTCCAAGGTGAACTCAACAGATTATATGATCATGGATAAATGGCAGATGGAGTTCAATGTAGGGAAGTGCAGTATTCTGAGTGTAGGTAGGAACAACCCCTCTCATAACTATTGCTTAAATGACACTCTCATAAGTAGGTCTGGGTGCGAGAGAGCTCTAATCTCCATCCAACGGCACAATGCACTCAAGCTAGAAATCGAGCAAATAGGGTACTGGGATTTATTTCAAGGAGCGTAATCAACAGAAGCGCCGAAGTCTTCCTCAAACTATATTTAGCATTAGTTAGACCTCATCTTGACTATGCGGCTCAGTTCTGGTCACCCTACTATAGAATGAATATCAAAATGTTAGAATCGGTGCAGAGGAGGATGACTAAGATGATTCAGGGGTTGAGAAACTTGCCATACGAGGAAAGACTCAAACAGTTAAACTTGCATTCTCTAGAAAGGCGAAGGGTGCGTGGAGACATGATCGAGGTTTATAAATGGATGAAGGGCTTTAATAAGGGAGACATTCATAAGGTTTTGTTGGTAAGAGAACCGGGTAGGACACGAAGTAACGGGTTTAAACTGGATAAATTCAGATTCAACAGGGACATAGGCAAAAATTGGTTTACTAACAGGGTGGTGGATGAGTGGAATAGGCTTAGCAGTCATGTGGTGAGTGCCAATACAATTGTCACATACAAAAATAGACTAGATAAATTCATGGACAGCGATATTAGGTGGGGTTAGATACACGGGAGCTTAGGGTCAAAGGAGCTGCCTCGTACAGGCCTACCGGCCTCTTGTAGACTCTTGCGTTCTTATGTTCTTATGTTCTTATGTTCTTAACACGGACGAGGACGAGGACGAGGACGAGGAGGAGGAAACAAGGACCCATTGAAAGGCGGCCAAGATGAAGCCTATTGGCTCACTACGAGGCCGCCCTCTCCAGTACCGTGATCTGTTCGACAGTCACTTGGTGCCTCCAGTGTAGATCAAGCCAAGATGAAGCCTACTGGCTCATTACGAGGCCGCCCTCTCCAGTACCGTGATCTGTTCGACATTCACTTGGTGCCTCCAGAGCAGATCAAGCCAAGATGAAGCCTATTGGCTCATTACGAGGCCGCCCTCTCCAGTACTGTGATCTGTTCGACAGTCACTTGGTGCCTCCAGAGAAGATCAAAGCAATTCGGTGCGCACGTTCTGTTTACGCTTGATTCGCGAAGTAACAGTAGATACGATTTTTCAAAGAAGTTGATGGTTTCTGAATTTAAGACTTCAGCAGGGAGGTTGTTCCATTGGCGTATGATTTGGTTTGAAAAGAAATGCCTAGCAATGTCTGTATTGCCTCGCTTCACTTGAATGGATAAACCGTTGTTAATATTTTTGAGATGGTTTGTAACAAAAAAAATGGAGTGGTCGACGTTACTGAAGTTCTTCAAATACTTGAAGATTCATATTCTCGCGTAAGCGTCTCTTTTCCAGTGAAATTCGTTTATTCGGTGGAGGAGGAGGAGGAAAATGCGGACGAGAAAGATACCCAAGAAAGACATTTGAATAGTGAAATATCAGCATTCAAATGTACGTTGTTAGGGATAGATTTTGCGACGGAGAGAGAGAGCCGCCCCGACACACCCCGCGGCTCGAGGCTTTACTCGGTGTGTTTCGAGGTGTCTTAGAAGCTTTGAAGAACTTGCTCGTCTTAAAGATTCCTCCGGCAGTTGAAATATTAGTCCAGACCTTTTTTGTGTGATTAGGCTTTATATGGTAGTGGCGCTGCTGGTAGAAGAAATAGTAGTAGTAGTAGTAGTAGTAGTAGTAGTAGTAGTAGTAGTAGTAGTAGTAGTAGTAGTAGTAGTAGTAGTAGTAGTAGTAGTAGTAGTAGAAGTAGTAGTAGTAGTAATAGTAGTAGTAGTAATAATAGTAGTAGTAGTAGTAGTAGTAGTAGTAGTAGTAGTAGTAGTAGTAGTAGTAATAGTAGTAGTAGTAGTAGTAGTAACGTCATTACCAATCAGAGCAAAAGGCTTCAGCCTCAACAAACAAGAATTTGTCGACGCCATTGCTCTGAGATATGGCTGGCCGATTGAGGGACTGCCTGATCTCTGTGCATGTGGATCACCAAATGATGTCACCCACACCATGACATGTAAAAAGGAGGCTTGTCTGTATTCGACACGATGAAGTGAGGGATCTGACAGCCAGCATGCTCGGGGAGGTATGCCAAGACGTCACTACCGAGCCGGCACTGCTTCCCTGGACGGCGAACACCTTCGGTACAGGACGGCCAATACCTCAGGAGGCACGGGTTGATGTAAGTGCCCGCGGATTCTGGGTGCGCGGACAGCGGGCGTTCACGGACATCCGCATATTCGACCCGATGGCTGCCTGTCACCGTGAGCTGCCCCTGCAAGCCGCCCACCACAGGAACGAGCAGGAGAAGACAAGGGCATACGGTGAAAGAATCCAACATGTTGATCAGGGCAGCTTCACCCCCCTCGTCTTCACCACATCCGGCGGGATGGGTCCCAGGGCCCAATGCTTCTACGCACGCCTCGCGGAACTAATCTCAGAAAAGAAGCATCAGCCAAGGAGCCACGTTGTCGCCTGGATGAGGTGTCGCCTCTCGTTCTCCCTGCTCAGGTCGGCCATCCTATGTCTCAGGGGCACCAGACACTCTGGCCCAAAAGCCGCCACCATCTCCAATATGGACTATGAAGCCACAGTGGTGGAGAGTGACATTAGGGTGGGTCGGGAGTGACTTGAGTAGTGAAGGAAAGGGGGATCTAGACGTAATAGATGATAGGTGATTTAGTGTCAGGTAGTATTAGCGATATGGTTGGATGCCACAGTCATTAGCGAACAGAGTTGGGGCTAATGACCTCCAAGCTATGGAGCCCTCCATGATTATGTGTCGGGAAAATAAACATGGGTGGAGGTATCATTTATGTTGTAGTAAAAAAAAAAAAAGAGTAGTAGTAGTAGTAGTAGTAGTAGTAGTAGTAGTAGTAGTAGTTGTTGTAGTAGAAGTAGTAGTAGCAATATCACCCTCATTATCATTTTTTTAATTATATTCATTAATGTTCCTTTTCTTTCAAAATATTATATTATTCCCCTTTCCCTCTCTTCCTTTGCATCTGCTTGGCTTTTGTGTCTCCTTTTTCTTCTTCCTCCAGCTGTTTTCTTTCTTTCACTTTGATCAATACTTATTTTCCTTTTCAAGTCTTTCTGCTTTTTGTGTGTCTTTTCGAATGCTCGCCCGCACACCCGAACGCGGGGAGAGAGAGAGAGAGAGAGAGAGAGAGAGAGAGAGAGAGAGAGAGAGAGAGAGAGAGAGAGAGAGAGAGAGAGAGAGAGAGAGAGAGAGAGAGAGAGAGAGAGAGAGAGAGAGAGAGAGAGAGAGAGAGAGAGAGAGAGAGAGAGAGAGAGAGAGAGAGAGAGAGAGAGAGAGAGAGAGAGAGAGAGAGAGAGAGAGAGAGAGAGAGAGAGAGAGATTGCCGGTTGAACTGATGGTTACTGCTAGGTCATAGTTAAACGTTACATCGATGTCATTTTCTTTTTTACAGCAAAGGAAGCAGCTCAAGGGCAAAAAAGTAATAATGAGACAAAAAAAAACGCTCAACACCCCTGATGAGTGAGAGGCGGTGCAACATGACGACGCCTATTACAGCCTCGCTACCAGTGCCTGTTTATGTTTTAGCGAAGTCTACCCCAAAGTTGCTCCTGCGAGTGCCGTAATCATCCACATTTGGCACCTAAGCCTGTTTTTGCCAGTTATATCTGCGTCTCAAACATCCTCTCCTAAAGTACCATAAAGGAAACCACAAAAAAGCTCGCTACTCGCTGCTCCTGTAAAGAATCAGAAGAGGTTTGCGAAAGAGCAGTTAGTTACGTGAGAAGATTAATTTTGTCCTGATACCTTCCTCTTGAATGAGTTCAAGCCGTAGGCAGGAGGAAATACAGATGAAGGAAGATCGTTCCAGAAATTACCAGCGTGAGGGATAAAAGAGTGAAGATGCTCGTTAACTCATGCATAAGGGCTTTGGACAGTATAGGGATGAGCATGAGTAGAAAGTCGTATACGGCGGGGCCGCATAAAGGGGGAAGGCATGGAGTTAGCAAGTTCAGAAGAGCAGTCAGCGTGAAAATATCGATAGAAGATAGAAAGGGAGGCAACATGGCGGCGGATTTTGAGAGGTAGAAGACTATCAGTAGGAGGAGGAGAGATGATGAGACGCAGAGCCTTAGACTCCACTGTGTCCAGAAGAGCTGTATGAGTGGAGCCCCCCACACGTGAGATGCATACTCCATGCGAGGGTGGGAAGGTAATGGTGGGCTTAGCGACGGAACATGTACTGCGAGACCCAACTAAATGAAGGCGGAGAAGATGATAAAAAGATGGAAAGGTAATATGATGAATGATAAACAAGACGCAAAGGAAATGGCGGGTGCAGCGACAAAATATGTACTGGTGCTGGACGTAGTTTAATGAAGGCGGGTGTAGATGACAAAGTTTAATAAGATGGGAAGATGGTAGTAGATGCGGCAACATGATAATAACTGCAGGAAGTGACTCGGAGAAAGAGGAGCAGATGGTAATGGCTGATAAGATGGATACATAACAGTAGACGCGTCAACATAACATGTACTGCAGGGTGTGACTCAGAGGAAAGGGAGTAGCTGATAACGCTGAATAGGATATAAAGATAATTGTGAGGGAAGACTACTTATTTACCCTTGTTTCACCTCAGCAAGGTGCACTTCAAGCCCTGCTAGTCCTCTCAAAGGCCGCGGTTATGCGCTTCGAACCCTGCTCCATACCTCCAAGGGTTCGAAGGAACGTGATGAGGAGGACCGGCGTGGAGGTGTGGGAGAGACTACCCTGGGACTCAGCCGAGTTAACACCTTTACCGGCCTCCCATTCTGCTCACCGCCGAGCGGGGTTGTGGCTGACACGAGCTCTGCCAGTCTGCTGCCCCCGTTATTGCTCTCCTCCTCATCGGACGTTGTGGCTTCATATCGCTGCCTTATCTCCATCCTACTTGTGGCCCCAGGGCCCTTCCAACTCCGACGTCCCGACACCGTCTCGCCGCCGCGTCACCACCCTGCCAGTGGCCCCTGGCTCTCTCCAACCGGGACTCTGTTGACGCTGGGCGACGCTACCCCGGGAATACTATACTTCTCCCGTGTGTGTGGGTGTTGAGGAGGCAATTAAATGTAAAAGCCACTCTAGTGTTTATCTCGCCACGCACCCAGGGAAGCGGAGGGATACCGGGCCTAACGAGGGACTTGATCTGGCGTCCCCTCCACCTAACTACGCCTGGGCCCTGTCCCTCACAATAATAAAAGGGGCGGGGAATGTAACTAAAAGACGGTAAAGTAAGTAATTGATGAAAGTTAGTAAGATGGAAGCATAATAGTCGATGCCGCAACAGAACGGGACTTAGTGCTTTCTTCTTACAGTAAAGGAGACACCTCAAGGTAAAGAAAATTAAACAAAAATAAAAGTCTTGACATAGAAATATCACGGTCGCCACTCTGTTGCCTCGCTTGTCCTGAAATCATCCACACGAGTGGACTCACTCGCCCAGGACGAAAAATGAGCAAAGTTCAGAGAGCATGAAAAGTAGGAAAGGAAAAGAGGTCACCGCCAGAGTTGAGCTCTCTGTCTTTTTGGTCACCAAATAAGATGCAGAAATACAGAAAAAAGACAAAAAATAAATAAACAGATGAATAGGAAACAGAAGCAACGATATAAGATTGAAGAGATGTCTGCAAAGTTGATACACTGAAAACACTGAAAATACATAAAAACACAGATTAATAAAAGACAAAGATGTCTCCTTAATGTCAGCAAATAATTTCAAAACTCCTCGCCGCCCAGCCTCGTCCAGACTGGCGGGACAGCTCGGCAAGGAGTCACTGGGCGGCGCCTGTCGCGGGACGTTAGGCGGCCGATTAGTGTTGAGGTTTAGGAGCCACGGCGCCGCGGGCCGAGGCGTTACCTGCAGCTTTTGATTCACCTGACTCAATTACCTTTTTTTTTTTTTTTTTTTTTTTTACAGCAAAGGAGACAGCTCAAGGGCACCAAAAAGTAAACATTAATAAAAAAAAAAAAGCCCGCTACTCGCTGCTCCTAAAAAGAATCCAAAGAGGTGGCCGAAAGATAAGTCAGTTTCGGGAGGAGAGGTGTCCTGATACCCTCCTCTTGAAAGAGTTCAAGTCGTAGGCAGGAGGAAATACAGATGAAGGAAGATTGTTCCAGAGTTTACCAGCGTGAGGGATGAAAGAGTGAAGATGCTGGTTAACTCTTGCATAAGGGGTTTGGACAGTATAGGGATGAGCATGAGTAGAAAGTCGAGTGCAGCGGGGCCGCGGGAGGGGGGGAGGCATGCAGTTAGCAAGTTCAGAAGAGCAGTCAGCGTGGAAATATCGATAGAAGATAGAAAGAGAGGCAACATTGCGGCGGAATTTAAGAGGTAGAAGACTATCAGTATGAGGAGGAGAGCTGATGAGACGAAGAGCCTTTGCCTCCACTCTGTCCAGAAGAGCTGTGTGAGTGGAGCCCCCCCACACATGAGATGCATACTCCATACGAGGGCGGACAAGGCCCCTGTATATGGACAGCAACTGTGCAGGGGAGAAGAACTGGCGGAGACGGTACAGAACGCCCAGCCTCGAGGAAGCTGATTTAGTAAGAGATGAGATATGAAGTTTCCAGTGGAGATTTTGAGTTAAGGATAGACCGAGGATGTTTAGTGTTGAGGAAGGTGATAGCTGGGTGTTGTCAAAGAATAGGGGATAGTTGTTTGGAAGATTGTGTCGAGTGGATAGGTGGAGAAACTGTGTTTTTTAGGCGTTGAAGAACACCAGGTTCTTCTTGCCCCAATCGGAAATAATAGTAAGGTCTGAGGCTAAGCGTTCTGCAGCCTCCAGCCTTGAGTCGTTAAGTTCCTGAGGGGTGGGTCTTCTATTAAAAGAAGTTGAATAATGCAGAGTGGAATCATCGGCGTAGGAATGGATAGGACAGTTCGTTTTGGAAAGAAGATCATCAATGAACAACAGAAAAAGAGTGGGAGATAGGACAGAACCCTGTGGGACACCACTGTTAATAGATTTAGTGGAAGAACAGTGTCCGTCTACCACGGCAGAAATAGAACGGTCAGAAAGGAAACTGGAGATAAAGGTACAGAGAAGGATAGAAACCGTAGGAGGGTAGTTTAGAAAGCAAAGATTTGTGCCAGACCCTATCAAAAGCTTTTGATATGTCCAGCGCAATAGCAAAAGTTTAACCGAAACGGCTAAGAGAGGATGACCAAGAGTCAGTTAAGAAGGCTAGGAGATCACCAGTAGAACGCCCCTTGCGTAACCAATACTGGCTCTCAGATAGAAGGTCAGAAGGGGATAGTTGCTTTTGAATCTTCCGGTTGATTGATTCAAAAGCTTTAGATGAACAAGAAAGTAAAGCAATAGGACGGTAGTTTGAGGGATTGGAGCGGTCACCCTTCTTAGGTACAGGCTGTGTGAAGGCATACTTCCAGCAATAAGGAAATTTAGATGTTGACAGGCAGAGGCGAAAGAGTTTGACCAGGCAGGGTGACAGCACGGAGGCAAATTTTCTAAGGTAAATAGGAGGCACTCCATCATTTCCATAAGCCTTCTGAGTATTGAGGCCAGAGGGCATAGAAAACATCATTTTGAAGAATCTTTATAACAGGAATAAAGGAGTCAGAGGGGGATGAGTAGGAGGAATATGCCCAGAATCGTCCAGAGTGGAGTTTTAGAAAAGTTTGAGAGAAGATTTCAGCCTGAGAGATAGATGAGACGGCAGTGTTGCGTCAGGATTGAGAAGTGGAGTGAAAGATGAAGACGTGACGTTGGAGGAGAGGTTTTTGGCTAGATGCCAGAAGTCACGGGAAGAGTTAGAGAAAGCAAGGTTTTGACATTTTCTATTAATGAAAGAATTTTGGTTAGTCGGAGAATAGATTTGGCACGATTTCGGGCAGAAATGTAAAGTTCATAATTAGCATTAGTTTGAAGGCTCTGGTATCTTTTGTGAGCTACCTCTCTATCATTGACAGCACGAGAACAAGCGTGATTAAACCAAGGCTTGTTAGCGTGAGGAGTAGAGAAAGAACGAGGAATGTATGCCTCCATTCCAGAGACAATCACCTCTGTGATGCGCTGAGCACACACAGAGGGTCTCTATCCTGGAAGCAATAATCATTCCACGGGAAATCGGAAAAGTACATCCTCAGGTCGTCCCACCGAGCTGAAGCAAAATGCCAGAAGCATCGCCTCTTCGGTGGGTCCAGAGGATGTACAGGAGCGATAGGACAGGATGCAGAAATAAGATTGTGATCGGAGGAGCCCAACGGAGAGAACAGTTTGACAGAATAAGCAGAAGGGTTTGAGGTAAGGAAGAGGTCTAGAATGTTGGGCCGATCTCCAAGACGGTCAGGAATACGTGTAGGGTGCTGGACCAACTGCTCTAGGTCGTTGAGGATAGCAAAGTTGTAGGCTTGTTCACCAGGATGGTCAGTGAAAGAGGATGAAAGCCAAAGCTGGTGGTGAACATTGAAATCTCCTAGGATGGAGATTTCAGCGAAGGGAGATTGGGTCAAGATGTGCTCCACTTTAGAATTCAAATAGTCAAAGAATTTTACATAGTTGGTAGAGTTAGGTGAGAGATAAACAGCACAGATGTATTTAGTAATAGAATGACAGTGAAGTCTTAACCAGATGGTGGAAAATTCAGAAGAGTCAAGGTCGTGGGCACGAGAGCAAGTGATGTCGTTGCGCACGTAGGCGCAACATCCAGCTTTGGATTGAAATTTAGGATAGAGATAGTAGGAGGGAACAGAGTAGAGATTGCTGTCAGTAGCCTCAGAAACCTGTGTTTCGGTAAGGAAGAGAAGGTGAGGTTTAGAGGAGGAGAGATGATGTTCCACAGAATGAAAATTAGAGCGAAGACCGCGAATGTTGCAGAAATTGAGAAGAAAGAGGTTCGAGGAGTTATCAAGACACCTCTCGGGTCGGCAGCCAGAAGGGGAGTCCTCCCTGGGGGAATTTGTGGTCCCCCCCCCAGGCCATCTTGTCGACAATCCAAAAAGGTCAAGTTCAAATCAAGTGCATTGCTCTCAAGGACAAACTTCACGAACGCAACCCAGAGATGGCAAAGACCTTTGAAGAAATCCAGTCATGGTATGCAGGAAATATCAAGCCATGTGAAGATGACAAAGGCATTGGCGAGTTTGCTCAGTTCCTGTTACAATACCTTGGCCAAGTGGAGATTCTTCTTCACCTCATCAGCTGTTGTCGCTCAGGTGACTGGGAAGGTTACCTGGTATCTTTAGAGAATATCATCAAGTATTTCTTTGCCCGTGATCTCCTTAACTATGCTCGACTTATGCCTGTTCACCTAGCACAAATGAATGCGCTTGAAGAAGATGACCCAGAGACGTGGGATGCCTTGAAGTCTGGTGCCTTTGTTGTGGCAAAATCGGAGATACCCTTCACCCGTCTCTTCACCGATCAGGCTCTTGAGCAGGAGATAAAGACGCTAAAGGGACATGGTGGCATGGTTGGACTCAGTAGAGATGAAGCAGCTTTGGATCGACTAGTCACTACCACACCTCATCTGGCTCGTCTAGTGAATCAGTACCTCAATGGATTCCCCAAAGTTTCCAGATCTTCTGTGAGGAAAGAACATTATCAGCTCTCAGGAGAGATTGCTCTGAGATCAAGAGCAAATGCTCTTAAGATTAGACAGCAAATCGAGCTGCACTGTGAAGGCAATCCATTTAAAGTAAACACACCATTGAAGAGTCTGGCATCGTCAGCGCTTGTGTCAAATGAGGCAAAACAAGACATTCTGCAATTCACAGAGAAGGGACAGAAGTGCTTTGAGGAGTTCGTTTCTCAGCGGTTAATGTCAACATCCAGTGTCTCTCTCTGGGACAAGATGAATAAACTCAAACTGAAGGCCTTCTCTAACTGGATGGAAAAAGTAAAAGTACGAGTAGGGGATAAGGTCATCAAGTTGCGGGAAGAGCGTGAATTGCTTGGGCGATTTCTTATCATTCAAGCCAGCAGACCAAGTTTAGTACCAAAACTTGAGGAGACAATAGGGGAATATGAAATGTCTACCATGCCTCGGTCCCTCTGCGCTGTTGATGGGTCACTATTCATCCCAACAGACAAAGCAAGTTTCATGCATGCTGTTGAAGACGCCAAAACAGAGCCCCAAGATGATGCACTACAGCCAGAGCTCCTACACGAGCCAGATTCATCAATCAATGTTCTAATAGTTGATGCGATGGGTGTGCTTCAGGGGATGAAAAAGACACCATCCATGCTGAAGCTGTCAGATCTTCAGGATGCATTCAACAAACGTATTGAAAAGATGATGGCTAACTATGATGAGGGTCGAGTTGTGTTTGATAGATACATTGACCAGTCATTAAAAAATAAAACTCGGCGGAAGAGAGCAGCTACTTCTGTAGAATATGAAATCCACCCAGAGATGAAACTAACTATGTCCATAAAGGAACTCCTATCTGCATCATCAACAAAGAAAAAGCTCACATGCATGCTTGGCCAGGGACTGCTTGAATACTTCCCAAGGGAGAGCTCTTTCCTGCTGGTCGGTGTGTACGATACTGTTATCAAGGGACATGATTTTGAGGAAGCACACACACATGAAGAGGCTGATACCTTGATTCCTCATCAGGTCCTCGCTTCTGTGTCTAATGGTATCATGCGCAAACTGTGCGTTTGGTCTCCAGATACAGATGTACTGCTGCTGCTGCTTGACCTGGTATCTTGCGGACGCATTGCTGCTCCCACTTGCCTGAGGTTTGCAACTGGTATGGGCACCAAGGCACGAGAGATCGATGTACTTGAACGATTAAAAGTAATTGGCCGCCATAAATGCCAAGGCCTTCTTGGACTCCACAACTT
The DNA here is from genome assembly GCF_024679095.1 of Eriocheir sinensis. Classification (NCBI taxonomy): domain Eukaryota; kingdom Metazoa; phylum Arthropoda; class Malacostraca; order Decapoda; family Varunidae; genus Eriocheir; species Eriocheir sinensis. Next base: position 70,698 of record NW_026112323.1, on the reverse strand, counting down.
CTCTGGTGCTGACTGGGGAGGCAAATTTGTTGGAATCCCCAAAAAGAGATGGATCGATGCCTACCTCAAGCTTGAAGATGATGATCAAGCCATAAGCTGTTTCAAAGAACTCGGGGAACGCTGCATTCCTGCAGAGCTTGAGAGCAATGAGCTTCCTGCTCAAGTCAAGGGTTTGGAGCATTTGTGTGTCATGTCTATAGTTTGAAGGGTCCAATATCCTTGCCATCTTTAAGATGGGAACTATTTCGGTCAAAGAACTTAGAGGGCGAGATGCTACCTCCTACTCGTGCCACATTGTTGCCGCATATTCTCCGCGCCAACTACATGACTATGCGAGATAAATCATACCAGACCAACTGCCCAGAACTTCCTCCTCTTGAAGAGAATGGATGGACTCTGGAAAAAGGACTGTACGTTCCAGTTAGATGTCTTGCGCTTCCTGCCCCAAAGGCAGTAATTGAACTCATCAAATGTGGATGTAAAACAGGATGTCAAGGGCGATGTAGTTGCTCTAAAAATGGTTTGCCTTGCACTCCTCTTTGCAAATGCTATGGCGGAGACTGTGTGAACACAATTCTGGAGAAAATACGAGAAAGTGACTCTGATGAGGATTAGACTACCCTGATTTTGTGTAGACAGAGAGCAAGGAACAATAGTGTAGAATTTAATGTAATCCGTAACTAAGTGACCAAAATATTGCTACAGGCAATGCCACTACGTCAATGACATTTAAAGTGAATCTAAAGTCTGGCTAAACCTAGATGTAGGGTCATATCAAAGGAATGTGGGTGATGCCTTTTGTAGGAAACATGGCATGGATTTGTGTTGTCTAATATAGGCCAATATAATCCCATTTTTGAGGGTCTCTAAAGCTATCGAATTCAGGTGGTTTTCCTTACCTTGCTTGTGGTTGAAATGAATACTGGATTTCTATACCAGATGTTCTTTTTACCCATGTCTAGGTTTAGCCTGACTATAATTAAAAAGTGGTATTTTGACTGTAATGTACCTATATGACTAACTTTGTTAAAGCCAATAAAGGTCACCCTGTGGTAATTTTATTAAATTGATGCTGAGTTGACACAAAGTTTATTCCTCATTTAAATGCCATCCGGTGAACCGGAAGTCTGTTTAGGGCACTTCCGGTTGATCTGAAAGTAGCATAATCTAGCTCCTGTCACTTTAAAACCTATAAAACAACTCTTCCATTACTGAAATCGGTCAATAAACAGTGGAAATAGGGACATAGTCCATTCCAGGGGGGCCAAAACGGAAGTGACCCCCCAAAAAGGGTGGGAGGGGTAGGAAAATTTGAACCCCTTCATTTTCTGAAAGTCTGGTCCCTACCGAGTCCAAACAAGCAAAAAAATCAATTTTAGCAACCAAATCCTACGGGAATACATAGCGTACCGCACTAAGAGCTAGGTGAGAGATAAACAGCACAGATGTATTTAGTAATAGAATGACAATGAAGTCTTAGCCAGATGGTAGAAAATTTTGAAGACTCAAGGTCGTAGGCACGAGAGCAAGTGATGTCGTTGCGCACGTAGGCGCAACGTCCAGCTTTGGATTGAAATTTAGGATTGAGATAGTAGGAGGGAACAGAGTAGAGGTTGCTGTTAGTAGCCTCAGAAACCTGTGTTTCGGTGAGGAAGAGAAGGTGTGGTTTAGAGGAGGAGAGATGGTGTTCCACAGAATGAAAATTAGAACGGAGACCGCGAATCTTGCAGAAATTGATAAGGAGGAGGTTCGAGGAGTTATCAGGACACCTCTCGGGTCGGCAGCCAGAAGGGGAGTCCTCCCTGGGGGAATTTATGCACTCACCCCCCCCTCCCCCTTGGCAGGGACTCCGAGGTTCTGTAATTTTTTTGTCATTTCGAATTTTGAATTTTGGGAAAAGGTGTGTGTGTGTTGTATGAATGTAGTGTGGTGTAGAAAGAGAGAGGAACTGTCTTTAGAGAGCATGCTGAACTGCTCTCTGGTGTTGATGAGACAAAAGGGAAACGGTTAGTGAGGAGATGGGAAGGGTCTTTGAAGGGCTTCAGCACCCTCCTCGCTTCCCATATATCCTCACCGGGAGTAGCTCACGCCCGTTCGGTAGGTGTCTTCCTACCTACTCCTGTTGCAGAAGGTGACAGCTGAGTGTTGTTTAAGAATAGGGGATAGGTGTTTGGAAGATTGATAGTCCAGGTGATCTGTGCTGAAAATGGGGGTAACCCAAAACAAATTGCAACAGAAACGAACTATATACCAAATGATAGCCCAGAAGGTGTTCTATAACATATCAAAAATCTAAGAAAATCCAATGAGTGGAACACCCCCATTTTGGGGGAAATTCCCCCATTCACCCCTACTTCTCTTCCTATTTACCGTTTTTTCTCCAAAATGGTGCATCGGACGGGTAAAAGGTATATGGATCAAAAAATTGGAAAATTAAATTCTCTACAACTTCACTTCTATGTGTCTTTGCTGTAAAACTTACAGTTTTTGTACAAATGAGGCCAATATTTGAACCCTTATTTTTGCCAATTTTGAAAAATATGCATTCTGTCCTTATACTTTGCTTAATAACTCTAAAAATAATATTCTTTTCTCAAAATATCATATAGATGACATTGTAGAGTAGAAATTTCTGTTTCCTTTGGTATTCTTGTTTTAATTAAAATATTAAGAGAAAGAGCGGAACCCCCAGAAAAGGGATTCCTCCCCTTTTTTTAAAGATTGCGGCTTGGGAGGGATTTTCCCCAAAATGGGGGTGTTCCACTCATTGGATTTTCTTAGATTTTTGGTATGTTATAGAGAAGATTATGGGCTATCATTTGGTATATAGTTTGTATCTGTTGCCCCTCAGAAATTCCTAGAGGTAGTTCGCTGTGGTTGCAGTTATGGCTGTAACAATATGCGTTGTTCATGCAGAAAACATGGAATGCTATGTTCCACTGCTTGCTCAGAGTGCAGGGGTGTGTGTGCTAACATTCTCAATGATGCTGAATCTGAAGATGAGGCATAAATCGTAAAACTCGACGAGGTGTTACATTTTACTTTCATAGTTTGTACAGTAACAAGGATTCCTATAATGTGATAGGCATGATTTTACTGAATTCATATATCTCGTGGCATACACTGATTATATCATTTCTATGATTTGTGACTGATTGTACTGTTTGTAGATGTTATTTTGTTAGATTTTGCACTTTAACAAATTTGTGTAATAATGTTATTTTTATTATATTACCTATTGAAGTTTGCCTTTGATGGAAATTTGAATATTTACTGAGTTGTGGTTGAAAACCCATTTTTTGTCTTTCGCCCATTGTAAAAGAACCGATATGCAGGATCTCAAGAACCAAAAGAGATACAGACATAAGCTGCTACTACAAAATTGTCCGCAGTTTAAGACTTTACATATATTCAACTTTCACTCATTTTGGGGGTCCAAGATAAATATTTTTCGGGTTAATGCTAAAACACCCAAAATGGGGCTGTTTGACAAGAATACTAATAAAACAAGAATACCAAAGGAAACAGGAATTTCAACTCTACAATGTCATCTATATAATATTTTGAGAAAAAAATATTATTTTTAGAGTTATTAAGCAAAGTATAAGGACAGAATGCATATTTTTCAAAATTGGCAAAAATAAGGGTTCAAATAGCCTATTTTGTAAAAAACTGTAAGTTTTATGCAAAAGACACATAGAAGTGAAGTTGTAGAGAATTTAATTTTCCAATTTTTTTGATCCATATACCTTTTACCCGTCTGATGCACCATTTTGGAGAAAAAACGGTAAATAGGAAGAGAAGTAGGGGTGAATGGGGGAATTTCCCCCAAAATGGGGGTGTTCCACTCATTGCATTTTTTTAGATTTTTGATATGTTATAGAACACCTTCTGGGCTATCATTTGGTATATAGTTCGTTTCTGTTGCAATTTGTTTTGGGTCAAACCTTATTTCACCTGGACTATGAGTTGATAGTTGGAGAAACTGGGTTTTTGAGGCATTGAAGGACACAATGTTCCTTTTACCCCAATCGGAAATGATAGCAAGGTCTGAGGCTAAGTGTTCTGCAGCCTCCAGTCTGGAGTCTTGTCTTGTAATTCCTGTTAAAATAGGCCGGTAACGTTTTTATGCAGGAAATTAAATAAATGAGTAGTGTAGAAGTGAATTTATTTCATCTAAGTTAACAAACCGTTAATCAACACACTGGTTATTAAAGAACAGGTAATGTAGTTAGATGAGTACCTGATGAAGCGTGGCGTTAACCCGCAAACTGCTGTACGCCTTCTGGGCGGCTGAGCGGTAAGCTGCTGTAAGCCTTCTGGAAGCGGGCTTTTCAAACAGGCGCCAAAAAGTTTCCGCCGCGGCTTCAAATACTGCCAGAAAAACATTTTTGTGATAGAAAAATCTAAGAAATATGCAGGATACAACACATTTCGAGCTACAGATATGTGTATTGTAATATTTATGACACGTTTATGTAACTTAGATATCATTTATTGTAGGTCAATCTCTCGCTGATATAGCCGCACTAGGCGACGCACTCAGAATCTCAGTCCCGCAGCTTACGGGTTAAGTACCTTCCTCCTGTTCGTCTTAAAATATTAAAAATATAGTATAAGATAATGTCACTGCCGAACTGCTTTTAAAATTACAACACTGTACCTACATTCCTTCCCTTTAGTGTTGCTTTCACTTTCGTACTTCAGTATAACACACCAGGTATGGAGTATGCATCTCATGTGTGTGGGGGCTCCACTCACACAGCTCTTCTGGACAGAGTGGAGTCTAAGGCTCTTCGTCTCATCAGCTCTCCTCCTCATACTGATAGTCTTCTACCTCTTAAATTCCGCCGCAATGTTGCCTCTCTTTCTATCTTCTATCGATATTTCCACGCTGACTGCTCTTCTGAACTTGCTAACTGCATGCCTCCCCCCCTCCCGCGGCCCCGGTGCACTCGACTTTCTACTCATGCTCATCCCTATACTGTCCAAACCCCTTATGCAAGAGTTAACCAGCATCTTCACTCTTTCATCCCTCACGCTGGTAAACTCTGGAACACTCTTCCTTCATCTGTATTTCCTCCTGCCTACGACTTGAACTCTTTCAAGAGGAGGGTATCAGGACACCTCTCCTCCCGAAACTGACCTATCTTTCGGCCACCTCTTTGGATTCTTTTTAGGAGCAGTGAGTAGCGGGCTTTTTTTTTATTAATGTTTGCTTTTTGTGTGCCCTTGAACTGTCTCCTTTGCTGTAAAAAAAAAGAAAAAAAGGTAAGGATGACTCTACTGGTAGCTAATTAAATAGGCTAAAATAATTGAAACACGAAGATGTTTCAATTAATGAAATAAAAAAAAACAAATTTGTCTCGTATACGAAATAAATCCTAAACCAATAAGGAATCGCGGAACAAAAAAGTCAAACAAGATTGGAATTACAGGATAGAAAAGGTCATGATGAAGCAAGGTGACACATAAGTGAATAATATAACAGGTGACCTTGATTAGTGATGCTTCTTCCTGGAAATGTAACCCTAAATTTTGTATGACCTTAATAACACATTGGATCATTATCAGGGCAGCGAAATTACCGATGATTGCAACTGGTTTCTTGTTAGACCTGACGAGCTAATCCCAGCCGTCACCCTCTTCCACTCGCCCTTATCATCTCTTCCCTTCCCTTCCATTCCATTCCCTCCATCTCCCTCCCTTTCCTTTCCTTCCCTTCCTTTTCTTCCCTTCCTCTCCCTCCCTTCCCTTCCTTTCCCTTCCTTTTATTCCCTTCCTTTCCCTCCTTTCCTTTCCCTTTGCTTCCCTTCCTTTCGTTTCGTTCGCCTTGAAGTATGAGGCGGAATATCATCAATGCTATCATCTGAGCATCATTATCTCCTCAACTAACTTGCACACTTCTTTTTTTCGATATCTTGATTTACCTGACTTTATAACATTACAACTGATTCATATTCGCCTGGAAGTGTGAGGCTAACTATCATCGATGCATCATCCTCCCCCTCGTGAATCAAATTGCGTCATTCTTTATTTGTGTCTTGCTTTAATTAACTTCGTTCTTATCACATTGTTATTGCAACCTGTTCGCTTTGGGGTATTAGGGAAAGTATCATCAATGCATCGTCCCTTCTTTTGACTCAAGGGGAGCATTCGAATTCCTCATCTTGCTCTTTTTCTTCGTCTTTTCCATATTTTCACTACTTTTTGTTCGCCCTGAGTGTGAGGGAGAACATCGTCACGGCATGAGGCCACATCGAGGGCGAGATTAAGAACCTCGCAAGTCCTCGTCCTCTGCCTCTTCACCTCCTCGCGTCACTCTTAAGGCCGACACACTGCAGCCACATCGAGAGCGAGACAAAGAGCCCACACGTCCTCCACCTCCTCGTCTTGTCCTCGTCACCTCCTCTCCGCGGCACAGGCTTGAGGGCAACACACTCAGGCCACGACGAAGGGTACGACCGAGAGCAAGGGTCATGAGAACTTAATGAACACCTCACTCGCGTCGGTCGTCACTGTTCCGTCAGCAGGCAAATCAAGGCCGTAAGGAGCGTGTGCACCCATTAGACGCTCGGGGCCCGCCATTACCCCGCCCGACACCGCCTCATCGGGACTTGCATCACGGCGAGGGCCACACAGAGCCGCCTCGAGGACCTGGCTAGCCGCCGCGGTGCCGGGGCGTGTGGGAACGGCCTGGTAAGATTGGAGAACGGCTTGTGTGGGGGTGGGGATAGGGGGGTTGGAGGCGAGTGGGGGGATGTTTGGGTGTTTGGGTGGGTGATTTTTGGAGGGGTCAAGGATGTTTTGGGGATGGGGGGGGGGTTGTGTGTGTGTGTGTGTGTGTGTGTGTGTGTGTGTGTGTGTGTGTGTGTGCTCTCTTTACATCAGCTCATGAAAGATTATAATTAAAGAACACCAGGAAAGCAACAGTTACCAGCACGGCGGAGCGAATTAACAACTTGCAGACGCGGGAGCTCGTTTCTCATCTTGACAAATGACGGCAAACTCATGAAACATTTACGAACCTACAACGAGTTTGGGGAAAGAAAAAGGCGGTCCGGCGGGCAGGGGAGGTGGTAGGGTAGGATAGGCTAGGGTAGGGGGAGAATACGATACTGTAGGGGACAGGAGCAGTGTTGCCAACTCAAAATTTATAAATCCGCTAGGATGGCCTAAAAAATCCGCCAGATGATAGGTGAAGCTATAAAAATTTGCCGCCAGATTGGTCTTGAAAATCCGCCAGTTACTCTTGTCAATTCTAAGATTTTTCCCGCTAGATTAACTGCAATTCCGCCAGATCTAGCGGAAAATCCGCTAAAATGGCATCACTGGACAGGAGGGGTGGGGAGGGGAAGGGGAGGAGGGAGGAGAGGGTACTTTTGCTCCGTCTGACGCGAGTATTGAAGAATGAAGAACATGTTTGGAGAGACATAAAGACGAGAGAATACAAAAATGGAAGCCCTTAAAGAACTTAAAGGGCAGAACAAAACGAGACAGTTCCGCCCAGACCAACTCCGTGGAGATTAATCGACATCCCTTGAGGAGCCGGAGGATACGGAGGGGGGGGGGGGGCAAAGGGGGCAAGGATGATTACGTAGGATGGGCAAGGGAGGACAAGGATGTGTAGACAAGTGTGGGCGAGGGTGGAAAAGACTGGGGAAGGGTGGGCGAGTGTGGACATGGGCAAGGTGGGGGAGGCGAAGGTGGACAAGGGAGAACAATGGCGGGTAAAGGAGTGTAAACATGGAGGGCAAGGGAGGTCAAGGGTGGGTAAAGGAGTGTAAACATGGAGGGCAAGGGAGGTCAAGGGTGGGTAAAGGAGGTCAAAGGAGGTCAAGGGTGGGTAAAGGAGTGTAAACATGGAGGGCAAGGGAGGGCAAGGGTGGGTAAAGGAGGTCAAAGGATGTCAAGGGTGGGTAAAGGAGTGTAAACAGGGAGGGCAAGGGAGGTCAAGGGTGGGTAAAGGAGTGTAAACATGGAGGGCAAGGGAGGTCAAGGGTGGGTAAAGGTGTAAACATGGAGGGCAAGGGAGGTCAAGGGTGGGTAAAGGAGTGTAAACATGGAGGGCAAGGGAGGTCAAGGGTGGGTAAAGGAGTGTAAACATGGAGGGCAAGGGAGGTCAAGGGTGGGTAAAGGAGTGTAAACATGGAGGGCAAGGGAGGTCAAGGGTGGGTAAAGGAGTGTAAACATGGAGGGCAAGGGTGGGTAAAGGAGTGTAAACATGGAGGGCAAGAAAGGTCAAGGGTGGTTAAAGGAGTGTAAACAGAGAGGGCAAGGGAGGGCAAGGGTGGGTTAAGGAGGTCAAAGGAGGTCAAGGGTGGGTAAAGGAGTGTAAACAGGGAGGGCAAGGGAGGTCAAGGGTGGGTAAAGGAGTGTAAACATGGAGGGCAAGGGAGGTCAAGGGTGGGTAAAGGAGTGTAAACAGAGAGGGCAAGGGAGGTCAAGGGTGGGTAAAGGAGGTCAAAGGAGGTCAAGGGTGGGTAAAGGAGTGTAAACAGGGAGGGCAAGGGAGGTCAAGGGTGCGTACAGGAGGCCAAGGGAGGTTAAGGGTGGGTAAAGGAGTGTAAACAGGGAGGGCAAGGGAGGTCAGGGGTGGGTAAAGGAGGTCAAATGAAGTCAAGGGTGGGTAAAGGAGTGTAAACAGGGAGGGCAAGGGAGGTCAAGGGTGCGTAAAGGAGGCCAAGGGAGGTTAAGGGTGGGTAAAGGAGTGTAAACAGGGAGGGCAAGGGTGGGTAAAGGAGGGCAAGGGAGGTCAGGGGTGGGTAAAGGAGGCCAAGTGAAGTCAAGGGTGGGTAAAGGAGTGTAAACAGGGAGGGCAAAGGAGGTCAAGGGTGGGTAAAGGAGTGTAAACAGGGAGGGCAAGGATGGGTAAAGGAGGGCAAGGGAGGGCAAGGGTGGGTAAAGGAGTGTAAACAGGGAGGTCACGGGTGGGTAAAGGAGGGCAAGGGAGGTTAAGGGTGGGTAAAGGAGTGTAAACAGGGAGGGCAAGGGACGGCAAGGGTGGGTAAAGGAGGACAAGGGAGGGCAAGGGTGGGTAAAGGAGTGTAAACATGGAGGGCAAGGGAGGTCAAGGGTGGGTAAAGGAGTGTAAACAGGGAGGGCAAGGGAGGTCAAGGGTGGGTAAGGGAGTGTAAACTTGGAGGGCTAGGGAGGGCAAGGGTGGGTAAAGGAGTGTAAACATGGAGGGCAAGGGAGGTCAAGGGTGGGTAAAGGAGTGTAAACATGGAGGGCAAGGGAGGTCAAGGGTGGGTAAAGGAGTGTAAACATGGAGGGCAAGGGAGGTCAAGGGTCGGTAAAGGTGTTTAAACATGGAGGGCAAGGGAGGTCAAGGGTGGGTAAAGGAGTGTAAACATGGAGGGCAAGGGAGGTCAAGGGTGGGTAAAGGAGTGTAAGCAGGGAGGGCAAGGGTGGTCAAGGGTGGGTAAAGGAGTGTAAACAGTGAGGGCAAGGGAGGTCAAGGGTGGGTAAAGGAGTGTAAACAGGGAGGGCAAGGGAGGTCAAGGGAGGGTAAAGGAGTGTAAACAGGAAGGGCAAGGGAGGTCAAGGGTGGGTAAAGGAGTGTAAACTTGGAGGGCAAGGGAGAGCAAGGGTGGGTAAAGAGGGGCAAGGGAGGGCAATGGTGAGTAAAGGAGTGTAAACAGGAGGTCAAGGGTGGGTAAAGGAGGGCAAGGGAGGTCAAGGGTGGGTAAAGGAGTGTAAACTTGGAGGGCAAGGGAGAGCAAGGGTGGCTAAAGAGGGGCAAGGGAGGGCAATGGTGAGTAAAGGAGTGTAAACAGGAGGTCAAGGGTGGGTAAAGGAGGGCAAGGGAGGTCAAGGGTGGGTAAAGGAGGGCAAGGGAGGTCAAGGGTGGGTAAAGGAGGGCAAGGGAGGGCAAGGGTGGGTAAAGGAGTGTAAACAGGAGGTCAAGGGTGGGTAAAGGAGGGCAAGGGAAGGCAAGGGTGGGTAAAGGAGTGTAAACAGGGAGGTCAAGGGTGGGTAAAGGAGGGCAAGGGAAGTCAAGGGTGGGTAAAGGAGTGTAAACAGGTAGGTCAAGGGTGGGTAAAGGAGGGCAAGGGAGGGCAAGGGTGGGTAAAGGAGGGCAAGGGAGGTCAAGGGGGGTAAAGGAGGGCAAGGGTGGATAAGAAGGGCGGTTACCTCTGTCCGGCATCAAGTCGTAAATTTGGGAACTTTAAGAACCGCGGAAGCACGTGTTTCAGAACTCCGGAAGAGGATGACGTGAGAGATTCCTTCAGCTTTGGCTGAAGAAGAGTGAGGAGGAGGAGGAGAAGGAGGAGTAGGAGGAGGAGGAGGAGGAGGAGGAGGAGGAGGAGGAGGAGGAAGAACACAAAAGAAGGAAGAACAAACAGCAGCAGACCTCCTGGTCCTGACGAGGCTGTTTGTGACAAGCTACACTAACTATCTAATCGAAGGTGGAAGATGAAGGACAGCAAAGGCGAAGGCTCCTCCCCAGCAAAAGCTGGCAGGAAAGGAAAAAGAACCATGCAGCATGGAAAAACTGCATGGAAATTATGTAGGAAAGAGGAAAGAACTACCATTACTGCTACCACTAACCGGGCGATAAAAGCGGACAAGGACACCAGTATTCGAAAGAACTTAACACGTTACCCGCGTCTTGGTACACCGGTGTACCATTAACTACTTTCCTTTATGGGGAATTGGTACACCGGTGGCCCAAGCAAGATTAAACAAGGGTATAAATATAAATATTATTTTCTCATTTCTAAATACTAAGTGATCATTTCTTAGTGTTTCATGCATTAGTAAAGGGTATGGAAAAGTCGAAAATAATTGGAAAATTAAACAAAGTAATTTGCAATTCAATATATTTTTAATACAAAATGTTGAGACTCAAAAACTAAATATTAAATTCATTTTTCATATAAAAAGTAAACAATATATGTAATATTCAAAAATACAATCTCCCATGCAGAACTGGATAAGCTAAATTGAAAAATACGTATACTGACAATATAATTAAATTTCTAGGAATTTTTTACTATATTGAAAGTGATTAGTATGACTGCTGTGAGCAATACCACTCGTTGTTTTACACTTTGGATGGTTTTATTGCTTTTAATACTGAAATTAACATTTTAGGTAAATGAACAAATCTTTAAAATTTATAGGAAAATGCGTTATAGCACTGAAATCCTTTCAATAATCTTGAAAAACAAAAAAATTATCTTGAGTAAAGTAATATACATCCTGAACATACCAGTTTTCCTAATAGTGAAAAGAAAGTATTACTGACTTGTAATTTATGCATTGTGCTTCTCAGCAAAGCATGTTATACACAGGTGTGGTTTATCTTCACACTGAAAACAAAAGGTGTTTACTCTTCTAGCTTTGTTTCTAGCTATCTTGAATCCTTCAGAAAGAGATAATTTTTCATAGCAGCCACGACACCTTTTTCTTGTAGCTCTCTTAGGTCCATCTTTCTCAGTCAGTTTATGAAGATCTCTTTTTCCTGATATGACTCCAGGGCTTTTTCCAGGTCTAATTTTATCAGGTTCATCTCCAATGAGTGAACAAACTAAAGCCTCTCGAAATTGCAGCTGACTCATCTTAGCCCTAGAAAAGTACTGACAATGAAGAACCCAAGCATTTACAACTACTAGTCCAGTAATCAGTTCAAAGGCCAACTTTCTGTACCATTTTTTGCTTTTTCTCAGTGGACTATAGTAGGATGTGTACTGGTCAGAGACATCTACACCTTTTTTTGCCTTGTTGTATGCCATTACACTTTCTGGTTTGAAAACCTCTTCTTTACGCCTGTTTACCTTGCCGCTGGGAAATAATTGATCACTGTGTTCAGGCAGAGTTGAGATAGTCAGAACATTTCTTTTTTCACTCCTTTTGAAAACTTTCACTCCATTGCTGTTTTCCTGTCCTTTCATTTAATTCTTTCTAAGTTTGCTTTCAGTGATTTCTTTTGGAAGGTACTTTCTTGTGCTCTTTAGGGTTCCACAAAGGTAAGTTTTCTTATCCAATAGGTACTCTGCTAGAGGCAGTGAACAGTAATAGTTATCAGCATAAAGAGTGGCACCTTGATCAAATAGTTCTTCACATAATTCTACTGTTAGACTTTCTGTGGAGTTTAGTCCCTGGCGCTTTGTTTGACTGCCTGAATGAATCTTGAAATTCCATGTATACCCACTTGGAGTGCATACCTTGTACAACTTGAAGCCATATTTATGTGATTTACCAGGAAGATAATGCCTAATCTTAGTTCTGCCCTAAAGGGAACCATACTCTCATCAATCACAAACATGGAGCCTGGCTTGTAAACAGCCCGGCAGCGATCTCTGATGGCAGTGACCAAGGGTCTCAATTTGAATATTGGATCAGGTGGATCATTAACATCAGTATTATCCCTGAAATGTATACACCTAAGAAGGATTTCAAACAAATCTCTGTTCATCACACTGCTAATATAAGAGCCAGCATACAGCTTGTTTTTACTCCAATAGCAAGATATTTCTGGCATACCATTAATTCCCATGTATAGAATTATACCAAGGAATTTCTTAATTTCATTCCTTGTTGTGGGTTTCCATGCATTTAGCCTTGACCTCCTTGTCAGTGGTGTTGCATTTATTTTTTGTTGGGCATATATATTTGTCTGAGAAACTATTGTGTCCAAAAGAGCATCCGTTATGAATAATTCATACATATGAATAGGCTCTGGTTTTCCAGTGACCGAGTTTACCTGAGGCAAAATGGCCAGCTCTTCTCTGCCAGTAAAGGCATAGGAACGTTGTTTGGAAGAAACAGGCCCCCATACATGTGCAGGTGCAAGACTACTAGCAGATACAGAATCATCATCATCATCATCATCATCTGCTTCTCCTGTTTCATCTGCTCCATCATCATCTGTATCTCCTGCTTCATCTGCTCTATCACCTTCTGTGCCTCCTGCTTCATCACTTTCTTCGCTGGAATCACTGCTGCTTGAGTCACTCTCATTGGAGATGGTGAAATCTTCATCAGAGCTGTCTTCATCTTCAATACGGCTGCTATAGAATAACGAGGGATCCATTTCTGTAAACAAAAAACATGTAAAGATATCAATAAATCATCCTAATGAGACTAAGATCATTGCATAGTACTTACACATCAAATATTATCTATTTTATTCACAACTAATTGAATAATTGACATATATATTTATTGTCATTCACATTATTTACAAAAAAAATAAGTGGTACACGAGTGGCGCAAGACGCAATAGAACAATAATACATGCCAGTATGGCGAATTGGGCCACGGGTGGTACAAGGGGTGAGTTGTACACCGGTGGCCCAACACGCGATAGCAGAAAAAAATATTGTTACTCCGCGTGTTGGGCCACCGGTGAGACACCACTTTTATGAATGCATATGAGTCATAGGGATGGAGAGAAGGTACGTACGTGTTTTCGTCCCGATAGCTTCACTGTGACTGGCGGGAGAGCGGCGTGAAGGTTGCCGCGATGGGGGAGAGTCTTGGGTGTTGCCATAACGCGGGTAACGTGTTAACGTTATTATGACAATGAGTAATATCTTAGTTGCTGGTTGGATTCAAAATACTTGTTTAATCTATTCTTGAAGGCCGTAACTGTTGTAATATCAACGACATCACAGGGGAGAGCGTTCCAAACATTAACAAGTCGATTGAAGAAGTGTTTAGCTTCGTGCAACAAGAGTCTTTTACCACTTATCTTTAAATTGTGATTTCTTCTTGTTCTATTTGATCGATCATTGTAAAGTAATCATCCGCATTAATATCACTGAATCCTTTAAACATTTTAAACACTTCTATTAGATCGCCTCGCATTCTTCGTTTTGATAGGCTGAATAAATTGACTTATTTAAGCCTTTGTTCATATGATAAATTTATCAACCTAGGAATCATCTTTGTTACTTTTCGTTGAACCCTTTCCAACTTTTCTATGTCTTTTCTGTAGTCGGGAGACCAAAACTGTACACAGTACTCTAGACGGGGTCGAACCAACGAATTATACAGTTTTAATATTACTTTTTCTGATTTATTATTAAAGACTCGTCCGATGAAGCCAACCAATTTGTTTGCAGTTTTAAGGGGGGCGGCTACGGGGTATTTTTGGCCGAATATTTTTGAAATCTGAGAAATTCTTTTTCTTCGCTCACTGTGGCCGAGATAGCCTAAATTATCAGGTGGTAAGGTTTGTTTTGGTCAAATTAAATCCCTTACGGCCGGGAAGCCATGTTTAAATACCCCGCGCGGTTGCGTCAGAGGCCTGAGTCACGCGGTTACACACGTGGTGTCATTCAATGCTTATATACGCGTAAATTTTCAATAAAAAATGATTTCTTCTTTATGAATCTGCATCACTTGGCATCTCAGAGAGGGTGGATGGAGTGAGTCATGCTGCCCGAGGGCCGAGAGGACTGTAGATCACGCGTCAGTGCGTCCTTGCTTTGCTTAGAGGGAGGTCGCACGTTTGCTGCTCTGGTTTACCACTACATTCTTCCACATCCAGTCCAAAAAGAAAAGAAAACAGCAGAAGAAGGATGAAGAATACCAGCCTGGAGAATATTGATAAAATCTGGCGACAGTGAGAAAGGTGGCGCCTTTTGACACCCTCACATACCAGTGAATAATACTTTCTCAACACTGAGAAAGGGGGACCAGATGCCTTATCAATATCTAAAGTCAATCAGCAAGGTTTGCACAATCATGTGTGAAAATTTCATCTCAATCGGACAATTATGAAGGGCATGACAGGGGTAAATGCAAAAAAAAAAAATTAGGAGCCGATTTCTCAAAAGTTGGTTTTTTACACTTCAAAAAATTTCAAAAAATCAGTAAATCATCTGACTGACAATTGTTAGGTATCAATAAAAACTTCAATCAAAGGCCGATTTTTTTATTGGAATAGATTTTTCAATATGGCCATAGAAAACGGGATACAGAGCGGAGAAAATCAAGTGTGAAAAACAATTTAAAAAATTTTCTCTCAAAGATAAAAGCAAAAATCAAAAATCTGTTCCCGACAAAATGTAGATATATAATCGAAGTTTCATTGGTAATTTTTTCAAAGTGATTGACTTAAAAATAAAGCCTGTGAAACAAATTGAAAAAAAACGCGTTTTACCTCAGTGCCCCCTATCATTCACCCAATCTCCATGAAATTCACAATACACTCCTCATTAACACCAACAAACAACATAATAAAATTTCAAGGCTATTGGACCTACCAAAAGAGCTGTAGGGGGGGGGGTAGTCGCCCCCCTTAACTACCTCTGAACAATGCTGACAGGGCTTTAAATCGCTTGATATAGTGATTCCAAGGTCCTTTTCTTTACTTACTGCAGAAAGTTGTTGGCCATTCATTACGTACCGAACGCGATTGTTATTTTTTCCGATGTGCAACACTTTACATTTGTCAACGTTAAATTTCATTTGCCATTGATTGGCCCAACGTGCAAGTCGATCTATATCTGATTGTAAAGCTTCTTCGTCGAGTGTCGCAGTTACTTTACTAGCAATTTTTGTGTCATCAGCAAATTTTGATACTTTGTAAGTGAGCCCATCATCGATATCATTAACATAAATTAAGAAGAGCATGGGGCCAAGCACTGGTCCTTGAGGTACGCCGCTTCTGACATCGAGCCAGTTAGATGTAGCACCGTTTAGAACTACTCTCTGTTTCCGCTCAGAGAGCCAGTCCACAAGCCAATTGTGAATGTTACCCGAGATACCGTGCGCCAGTAGTTTGCTGAGCAATCGTTGGTGGGGGACCTTATCAAATGCCTTTTGAAAATCCAGATATATGATATCTACTGATCTGCTTTCATCGAACTCCTCAAAAATATAATGAAAAAAATCAAGTAAGTTAGTTAAACACGAACGTTTACTACGGAAGCCATGTTGCGAATTATTTATTATATTATTTTCTTCGAAGAATTTCACCATATTGTCGCGAACGATAGTCTCCATTAACTTACAAACAATCGATGTCAGGCTAATTGGTCGCAGATAAAAAAAAATGTCAAGTTTCAGAACGTCACAGTTGTCTTGTTTGTTTGTGGCTGAGAACATAAGTTTATCCCGTTCAACTTTCCGACAGGTGTGCTAATAAATTATAACTCCCTGCCTCTTTTGCCTGTTTGTTGCTCAGATGAATACATCCCTGTCTGTCTAATCCACCATTTTGGAGTTTTTAACTCAGGAACTCAGTTGCTTTGCTTGTGTTTTTTAATTAACACAACCCACCCGTCTAACCTTCTCCATTCAGGTGTGTTAAGTCAGACACCCACTCTTTTATTTGTTTGTTGCTAAGACGGACACAACACCACCTGTCGAACCTCATCCACTCAGGTGTGTTAAGTCAGACACCCACTCTTTTATTTGTTTGTTGCTAAGACGGACACAACACCACCTGTCTAGCCTCATCCACTCAGGTGTGATATTTAGGCACAAACCCTGTCTTGAGAGGGAAGGCGATCCCACCGCCGCCACTAGACCATTAACCATCACCACCACCATCCCCACCATCTCTTTCATCATATTTATTACCACTCCTTCGCTATCATCACCACTACCACTGCTCCAAACACTACCACCTCAATCCCGCCGCCACTAGACCACTAGACGAAGAAAGGACGAGGACGAAGAAAGGAGGAGGACGACGAGTTGAGGAGGACGAGGAGGAGCAGGAGTATAGGAAAATAATTCTGCCTTGGCAACGGGAACAGAGCAACATCAAGTGGCGGTGCAACATTAAGGGAACGTCACCACGTCCAGAGTGTTGCGAATCGTGTGTGTTGCGAGGTGAAGGACGCCTGACACCACTGACACCGCCACTGTCACTCCTCATGTGGCTGCTGCTTGCTTCCTCCTCCTTAATCTGCCCTTGCCCTCTCTCCCTCCCTCCCTCCCTCTCTCCTTCCCTTACTTTTATCCTCTTCCTTCACCTCCTCTTTATGTCCTTCCTTGCCTCTTTCTTTCCCTCTCCTATGTCCTCCTCTCCTCTCATCTCCTCCCCTCTCCTTTTCCCTTACCCCCTCCCTTGCTTCCCTCTGTCCTGGAAGCTGGAAAGGTGACAAGCAGGTGTTATGGGAGGAAGGGGGGAGGGGGGAAGAGGCGGAGGGGGAAGGGGGTCGTCTGGATGCTTTACCAACACTAAAATGGTCTTTATACTGTCAGGTCCAAAGAGGTGTTGTGATGGCAGTAACACTCGCCTTTACGTGCTAACACCGCCATCACCGCTGACGTGTTACTGCTGCCACCACCACCGCCACCACCACCACTACTACGACCAAAATGTACATACACTAACTCCATCATTGTAATGCCGGGATGTGTAGGGAGGAGGAAAAACTTAGAGGTATAAAACAAAAGACCAGAGGGTACGTCATTATAAGTGATCATAAGTAGTTATAAGTGATTATCAGTCATTATAAGGCCATCATAAGTATGTGATTAATTATAAGAAGCTATCATAAATCACAACCAATAACACTATGTATCGGAAAGCTTGGGTTGTCTATATATTGTATAACATAACAAATCCCCCCTCAGACTACAATTACACAATGTGGTGCAATACTTCACGCCACTGTCCCGCCAGAATTCAGCGTCAGCCGTCCCTCGAAGCAGTTGCCAGCCACCTTGCTTGTAAATGTCCTATCTGATAAAGTCATCCACCTTACATAGATTTTTTTCGCAGCTCCAACAGTAAATTTCGTCACCTTGCAAGTTAAGAGATCATAACCCATATGTACTACTTGCCCCCCCCTTTTCCCGCTCTTACGGGACGCCGCTCTCGTCGCAGGCGAGTATAAAAACTCGGGGTGGCTTTTCCCGGGCATCACTTGCCCTCTCACCCAACTGTTGTGCCCACAGGTACGTACGTGACTCTCCCTCCTCCCCCCATTTTTCCCCCTACGTGCTCCCCAGTGTTAGTTATCGTCTTCCCTTTAACTAACCTGTGTCTTAATTATCATGTAAATGCATTTCTGATCCTATTAAGTTAAATAGATCACTCGCCCGCTCACCCAACTGTTGTGCCCACAGGTTTGGCGGCCAACTCCTGCCACACCCACCCACAAACCCACACACATACAACCTCTAAACCTACACGAACCCGTGATTCTTTCCCAATGTGTTCTTTTTGTTGTTAACCTCAGTACTCCTCTTTTTTTTCCGTGATAGGGTAGAAAGAAGGAAACCCCTTAACACTATATTCATTTCATCTTCATACAATTTGTAAAAGAGGCAAAATGCAGCTTCTCTCACATGCTTTTGAATTGCAATGTTAAAGAGTAATAAAACATGAAAGACCTCCTCTAATTTTCGACTTGCATGCTAAAAACAATAATTGTAAGAGAGAGAGAGAGAGAGAGAGAGAGGCTTTATTGGCTATATCCTGCACCGCATACTGCCGCTGCATCGCGCTCATGGGAATTAGGGGCGCTGTTATGATGACTCATCAGGGTTGGCATTAACCCCCCCCCCCAAAAAAAAAAAAAAAAAAAAAAAAAACAGTAGGTGTTAAAATATTTTACATAAAATTTGGTTTTATTTCCTATTGATAAATAAGGTCCATATATCTACATGAAATAAAAAGGAAAATCCATAAAGATCTTCCAAAAAAATATAAATAACATCAAACAGTTTTTTTTCTTTATCTTATTTGTGTTCTAGTTTTTGCTTAGACACACCTGACACATCATCACTCAGCCACCACGCTACGACACAAACCAAACCATACTCGGATACACCACATTACACCCAGCCATATCACACAGTCACACCACAAATCGCACATAAATTGAGGCCATCTTACAACGTGACTATACCTCGCCGCTATAGCAAATCGTTTCGCACAACACCACTTCGTACACATGAAAAACTAGTGTTTTCTATTTCGTCAACCTTTTCCATTAAGAATAAATCAGGGCTCAATCTTATAGTTTCCAATGCCACACAGTTTGTGATAATTGTTTTACTGAAATCGACACATCATTTTGAAACTACTATATCAGTAGAGGCAGTAGCCACAAAGGGACCAACCTGCCAAAAAGCAGCAACACCTAAACCAGTGTCTGTCCTTCAGATAACACTTCACACATCTTGTTTTACCCTTCACTACTTTTTAATTTATTATTCAAATTGATTAATATATAAATACGAAGAATAAACAAAAAACTAACACCCCCCAAATATTAAGCCCCCCGAAACAAAACAACCTTTTTTTTTTTAAACCCGGGTTTTTCTCCAACCCTGTGACTCAGAACAACAATGGCGGCCTTAGCATACACACACTGTACGTATGTACACTTTTCAGTCCACAGACGACAGTGTATTTATTTATTTAGATATAATGTACCAAAATCATGTTTTCAGTTTCTTTGAAGTTACTGCATTTGAATAGATATTTGAGTTTACCAACTGATATTATCATGCTGGTGTTAGTAAAATGGCTGTGCAATGTTATAGATTTAAAAACCACATATAATAAAAACCATAATACCTGATGAAAACTACAAGGATACAAAATAAAACCCCTAGTTTTATTGATGTTTTTTTGGTTTAAACCAGGGGTGTCAAACTCATGGCCCGCGGGATAGTCATAAATGGCCCGCGGTATCACGGTAACTTCAATCTCGTTAATGTATTTTCTACCCTTGTTGGCCCCCATGACGGCACTTCAGAGTATGAATTGGCCCTCGAAGGGTTTTGAGTGTGACACCCCTGGTTTAAACCGCCAACCCTGCTGTACATAATTGAAATCTTACATATAGTTAAAACCACAATACTGATGAAACTAACAAAGATACACACAAAAGAAAAAAATGGTTTTAATAGTTGGTTTAAACCACTGTTTTTTATTGGTTTAAACCACACTTTAAACCATTTGGTTTAAACCGCCAACCCTGACATGTACACATACATACATATTCATATACACATACACTTACCTCCATAATCACACGCATGCATGCTAACACACATACACACAAATGCACCTATATATGCCAAGCATAAACACAGTCATAAGCAAACAGATAACACAGATACCCATTCAACACAGCCACACATTTCCACACCCCTCTACACCTGCACCTTCATGCACATACACACAACTGTTTATGCCATAAATGTGTATTTATATGTTAAGGTTGCCTCATGTTGGGATCCATTCCTCCTCCACCTCCCGCACCCAGCTTGGCCCCTCTCCCAGTATCACGTTTATTTGTCTTTATTAACTCATTATTAATCATTCCCCAAAACCTTTTCCAGGTTATTCATGACTTGCGGGTCTACTAGTGTTTAGTGTCTTCTTTATTATTTCCTCCTCCAAAGTGTATCATGACTAGGCTTCCTACCCCTGTTCCAGGCCTGTGGTAATCTCCCTTTCCTCTATATAACACTGTTATAACATGCCTGGCAGTCACTTCCATATAATCATTCTTTTCCAGTGATTCCATCTGTTCCTGGCCTGCATCCTTCCCATTTTTCCAGTACTTTCACCACACTCTCACCCTCCCCCAGCTCTGTTTCTCTCCATTTCCCATGCACTGTGTGCCATCATGTTCTCCATTCCTTCTTCCTCTGTGTCTGTCTACTCCAGTCATCTTACTCCAGTAGTCTTCTATAACTGATCTACCTTTTGAGTTCCTCTACCCTCTATTTTCAGTTTTATTCTTTGATTCATATCTTTCTCTTCAAGGTTCTTCAGTCTTTTTCATCCTTTACCTTTCTTTCCTTTCTTTCGTGTGTAGCCTACGTGCCTGCAGCCTTCATCCCAACCAGCTAACTTTTATTTAAAAGTCTGTATTTAATTATGTACTTTCCTATATCGATGTTATGCTCTCTTATTCTCGTCTGTGCTGACCCACTTATGTCATCTTCCTTAATTTCCTCTGCCTCATATTGTTTTTCTCTCCTTTCCAGCTATCGCTAGTTTTACCCCGTACTTCCACTGCCTCCGTAATTTCCTCCGCCTCCTGTTGCCACTTTTCTCGTTACCTATTACTAGGTCTACCCAGTAGTCAGAGCAAAGAAGCTGCCTACGCCCCCCACATCTACCACGAGAGAGAGAGAGAGAGAGAGAGAGAGAGAGAGAGAGAGATGCCGTAAGACACTCTGGGCAGCGGGCGGCACCACCACCACCTTTCGAGTCGGCGCTCGTCGCTCCTCGGCCCAAAAGTCTCCCCTGAGCCCAGTCGTCTCAAGTCAGTGTAATAGCCACCCTCGGGGGAGGGTGATTGCGTATGATCCCTCGCCGGCTCTTTAGTTAAGGAGCGAGGGAGACGAGACCTGCCCTTGTCGCTGGCCGTGTTGTGTGTGCTTATCAATCATCGTCCAATACGCTGTGGAGTGCCCGTGATGGAAAGGATCTTGACGTAGGCTAGGCTGTTTGCAGCTCTTCCCCGTTTATAAGGTAAAGTGTTGTTGTTGCATTTAACGACTAAGGCCGGTGTCACACTAGGCGGTTTTGCCGCTCGGTCTCGCCGCACACACAAACCAATTGGAGGTGTCACACAGGGCGGTTTTGCCGCCCACCGCCGCAGCAGGCTGCGGCAGAACCGCCCTGTCGCGCTACCGCTTACCGCCGCGATTGAGGACACAACACAGTGACCACACAGTTCAATGCACGTGGTCACACTGGACGGTTCTGCCGCACGGTCGACCACCATGTTTGACGTTGATTTGTTTATTCAATTAGTGTAATTGTCAGTCTTTCCTCGGCACATTTTGCACTCCTGAACTGTGTGTTTTGTTTGGAGATGTGAGGCCTTAAAAATTGCAGCCATTCGGTAATTAATATCATAAGAACATCAGAACGTAGGAGTCTGCAAGAGACTGGTAGGCCTGTACAAGCCAGCCCCTTTGAACCTAAGCTCCCGTGAATCTAACCCAACCTTATATCACTGTCTATGAATTTATCTAATATATTTACTAATGCACCAATTGTACTGGGACTCACCACATGACTCCTCAGCCTGTTCCATTCATCTACCATTCTTTTAGTAAACCATTTTTGGCCTAGTTTCTTGTTGAATCTGAATTTATCGAGTTTAAACTCATTACTACGTGTCCTACCCGGTTCTCTTACCAACATAGGCGGTTTTAGGCGGTGGCCGAGCTGGTTCGAATCCCCACGCTACCACCTCGGATTTTTCAGTCACCGCCGAGTGGCTTAAAACTACCCACATGCTGTCCTGAAGACCACCCAGCAAGCCGGACTCTAGAGGAAGCCGTCCAAGCGAATCAAGAACGAGTTCCGGGGGGCAGCATGAGCCAATACAAGATGGCGCCACTATAAACACTCGCCTGCGTCAGAACGGGCTGGGCCGACCATCAGGCCCCACCGGGAAGAAGCCTACCGGTGCAATAGGCCGCAACATAAAAAAAAAAAATAACCTTTTTAGTACCCCCCTTATTACAGCCCTTTGTCCATTTATAAACCTCGATCATGTCTCCACGCACCCTTCGCTTTTCTAGAGAATGCAAGTTTAACTGTGTGAGTCTTTTCTCGTATGGAAAGTTTCGTAACCCTTGAATCATCTTAGTCATCCTTCTCTTTACCGATTCTAGCATTTTTATATCCATTCTATAGTAAGGTGACCAGAACTGAGCCGCATAATCAAGATGAGGTCTAACTAATGCTAAATATGGTTTGAGGAAGACTTCGGCACCTGCTTACGCTCCTTGAGATAAAACCCTGTACCCCGTGCGCTCGGTTTTTAGCTTGAATGCACTGTGCCCTTGAACTGAGATCAGAGCTCACAAACACCCCCTATTCTCATAAAACTTCTCAAACTTTTCACTAGTTTCCCTCTCAGCATGAAATGGGCGAGCCAAATTTCTCAGACATGTGGGCTCTTTAAGTAATCCTTCTGCCTCAGGGACACACAACCTTGAGGTTTAGTCCCAGTCACACATTCACGACAATGACTCCGGCGCCCTTCCGACATCAGACCACGCGCTGACAGTTTTGGAATGTCGCGCTGCTTGAGGTACGTAACGACCATAGTTAATGACATCACCTTGAGTGCCAACCATAGCCGATGTCGAAACGACGTTGTTGAGATGGACATCCGACGGCCGTAGCTTATTCGCAACGGGTGACGGATGTCGATTGTTTTTAAATTTCCAAAACTGTCTGCGTGCGGCCCGACGGTGGGAGGCGTGGTCTGAGTCGGGAAAGCGCCGGGAGTCATTGTCGTGAATGTGTGACAGGGGCCTTAGCGCTGCCGCGCGACGAAACATAAGAGCATAAGAACATTGGGAAACTGCAAGAGGCCGAGTGACCTATACAGGGCAGCTCCAGAATCTCCCCCACTACTCACGATGGGTGAGGTGTAGTTTCAGGGGTTACAGATAGAGGCTTGATCCTCATTTACCTTCGGTACGGGCGTACGCTCCAGTACCCTGTCTCCTTACTGCACCCACACCTCGCTGCCACCTGTCACCCTCGTCCATGTAGCTGTCCAGTCTACTCTTAAAACAAGCTATCGTCCCTGCACTATGTGATTGCTGAATCTATTCAATTGCCTCACCACCCTATTACTAAACCAATCCTTGCCTATATATCTCCTAAATCTATACCTTTCTAGTTTAAATCCATTACTGCGTGTTCTATCCTGCTGGCTAATTCTCAGTACTTTACTTATATCGCCTTGTTGTAGCCCTTGACCTATTTGAATACTTCTATCAGATCTCCCCGCACTCTTCGGCTTTTTAGTGAATGTAAGTTTAGATGTTTCAGCCTATTTTGGTATGGGAGGTTCCTCAGCCCCTGAATCATCTTGGTCATCCTCCTCGGAACTGATTCTAGCAAGTTGATGTCCATTCTGTAGTGTGGGCACCAAAACTGGACAGCATAATCTAAGTGTGGCCTAACTAACGCTAAATAGAGTCTGAGGATGACCTCTGCACTGCTATTGGTTACCGTCCTGTTTGTAAAGCCTAATACCTGTTAGCCCTATTCCTCGCACTAATACATTGCTTCCTTAGTTTTAGGTTAGAGTTCACTAACACTCCCACATCCTTTTCACACTCAGACCCGCCTATCGCTGTGTTGTCTAAACTATACCCGTGTAATGTGTTGCGTGTTCCTACACTAAGTACGCTACACTTGGTGATGTTACAATTCATCTGCCATTTATCTGACCAAGCTGACAGTTTGTTGAGATCCTCCTGCAGTGCTCTAGCATCCTCCCCTGTCCTAATAGCGCGTCCTATTTTGGTGTCAGCTGCAAATTTACCTATGTCACTAGTTATCCCATTGTCTATATCATTGATGTAGATAATGAATAGAAGCGGGCCTAGAACTGAACCTTGAGGAACCCCACTGGTAACATTACCCCATTCGGATTTTTTACCGTTAATGGTAACCCTCTGTTTCCTGTCGCTAATTCACGCCTTAATCCAATCAAATACCTTCCTTCTTATTCCATGAGCCCTGACTTTATTTAACAATCTCTGGTGAGGTACCTTATCGAAGGCCTTACTAAAATCAAGATAAACTACATCATTGCCAGCTGCCTCGTATACTCTATTGTAAATGGATAAAAGATTAGTGAGGCACAACTTTCCTTTAATAAACCAATGCTGTGAGTCGTGAATTAAATTATGTCTGACACTATGGCCCTTCCAAACTTCCAAAGCGTGACATGGTACTGCTTAGACAGCGCCGCCGCCCTTCTCCACCCAGCGGTTTTGCCGCACGGCGAAATCGCCCAGTGTGACACCAGCCTAACGGTCAGCCAAGGCAGGTGCGTGTGGATGGTACTTGGGCACGCTTTGAAATGGTAGCCACGAAGAAAGTTGTTAGTCTTCACTTTGCCTGTGTTGGTTATTAGATAAGATTGTTACGTGGTTGTCGCTGTAATGTTTTGTCTGTCGCGTGGTCTCAGTTAACATATATTGCAATCTCTCGCCATTTCGTTTCATCATCATCATCGTTATCATCACCACCATCATCATCATCATCAGCGTCATCGTCATCATAATCATCATCATCATCATCATCATCATCTCATTTCTTAGGCGACACAACCTTGCCGAGTCCGAGTTTTGAAGGAGCTTGCTTTATGTGATGCTTGGACTTATTTATGTTCAGTTAATCATTTATTTATTCGTGTTTATTTATTTGTTTATTTGAAACTTAAAGCACAAAAATCTGCCTATTTACTTATCTGTTTATCACACACACACACACACACACACACACACACACACACACACACACACACACACACACACACACACACACACACACACACACACACACACACTCCGGTGGCTCAGTCGGTAGAGCGCTGTGCTGCGATGGTTCACGGCTAGACAGGCGGCGGTTTGAGCCCCGCTCAGGCCGGATTCTCTCTGTTGACTAGGAGTGGTTACTGTTACCCTTTAATGGGGTGTGTGGTGTGCGAGGTCCTGGCAGTACCCAGAGATCGACTATAATGAACACTTGCTCACGTCAGGAGGGTACCTGCTGGCGAAAGCAAGTCCAACCCGTGATCAGGCCGTGGTGAATTACACACACACACATACACACACACACACACACACACACACACACACACACACACACACACACACACACACACACACACACACACACACACACACATACACACATACAAAAACACACAGACAGGTGTATGTAGTAGGAGAGAGAGAGAGAGAGAGAGAGAGAGAGAGAGAGAGAGAGAGAGAGAGAGAGAGAGAGAGAGAGAACGTTGAGTCAGTGAAGTCAAATTATCGTTTGTCGGGTTCATTTATTTTCTTGGGTCTCGTACAGTGGGTCACAGGCGAGGCTGTTTGCTTTGGTTAGTAGACGGTTCACCTCCACCACCACCACGACCAACAACAACACCAACACCACCCTCACCACCACCACCACCAGCAGTACCTCGATCAACATCATCAACGCCAACAATAACAACAACAAAACCGTCCATCATTAGTCAGGCAGTCAGTAAGTCTGCCAGGTAGTTAGTCAGTTAGCTAGTCAGTCAGTTCAAGGAGATGAGGTGATGGATAGGAGGAGGAGGAGGAGGAGGAGGAGGAGGTAAACGAGGTAGCCGTCAGTTCAAGGAGATGAGGTGATGGATAGGAGGAGGAGGAGGAGGAGGAGGAGGTAAACGAGGTAACCGTCAGTTCAAGGAGATGAGGTGATGGAGAGGAGGAGGAGGAGGAGGAGGAGGTAAACGAGGTAGCCGTCAGTTCAAGGAGATGAGGTGATGGAGAGGAGGAGGAGGAGGAGGAGGAGGAGGAGGTAAACGAGGTAGCCGTCAGTTCAAGGAGATGAGGTGATGGAGAGGAGGAGGAGGAGGAGGAGGAGGAGGAGGAGGAGGAGGAGGAGGAGGAGGTAAACGAGGTAGCCGTCAGTTCAAGGAGATGAGGTGATGGAGAGGAGGAGGAGGAGGAGGAGGAGGAGGTAAACGAGGTAGCCGTCAGTTCAAGGAGATGAGGTGATGGAGAGGAGGAGGAGGAGGAGGAGGAGGAGGTAAACGAGGTAGCCGTCAGTTCAAGGAGATGAGGTGATGGAGAGGAGGAGGAGGAGGAGGAGGAGGTAAACGAGGTAGCCGTCAGTTCAAGGAGATGAGGGGATGGAGAGGAGGAGGAGGAGGAGGAGGAGGAGGAGGAGGTAAACGAGGTAGCCGTCAGTTCAAGGAGATGAGGGGATGGAGAGGAGGAGGAGGAGGAGGAGGTAAACGAGGTAACCGTCAGTTCAAGGAGATGAGGTGTTGGTGAGGAGGAGGAGGAGGAGGAGGAGGAGGAGGAGGAGGAGGTAAACGAGGTAGCCGTCAGTTCAAGGAGATGAGGTGATGGAGAGGAGGAGGAGGAGGAGGAGGAGGAGGTAAACGAGGTAGCCGTCAGTTCAAGGAGATGAGGGGATGGAGAGGAGGAGGAGGAGGAGGAGGAGGTAAACGAGGTAACCGTCAGTTCAAGGAGATGAGGTGATGGAGAGGAGGAGGAGGAGGAGGAGGAGGAGGAGGTAAACGAGGTAGCCGTCAGTTCAAGGAGATGAGGTGATGGAGAGGAGGAGGAGGAGGAGGAGGAGGAGGTAAACGAGGTAGCCGTCAGTTCAAGGAGATGAGGGGATGGAGAGGAGGAGGAGGAGGAGGAGGAGGAGGAGGAGGAGGTAAACGAGGTAGCCGTAAGTTCAAGGAGATGAGGTGATGGAGAGGAGGAGGAGGAGGAGGAGGAGGTAAACGAGGTAGCCGTCAGTTCAAGGAGATGAGGGGATGGAGAGGAGGAGGAGGAGGAGGAGGAGGAGGTAAACGAGGTAACCGTCAGTTCAAGGAGATGAGGTGATGGAGAGGAGGAGGAGGAGGAGGAGGAGGAGGTAAACGAGGTAGCCGTCAGTTCAAGGAGATGAGGTGATGGAGAGGAGGAGGAGGAGGAGGAGGAGGAGGAGGTAAACGAGGTAGCCGTCAGTTCAAGAAGATGAGGTGATGGAGAGGAGGAGGAGGAGGAGGAGGAGGTAAACGAGGTAGCCGTCAGTTCAAGAAGATGAGGTGATGGAGAGGAGGAGGAGGAGGAGGAGGAGGAGGAGGAGGTAAACGAGGTAGCCGTCAGTTCAAGAAGATGAGGTGATGGAGAGGAGGAGGAGGAGGAGGAGGAGGTAAACGAGGTAACCGTCAGTTCAAGGAGATGAGGGGATGGAGAGGAGGAGGAGGAGGAGGAGGAGGAGGAGGAGGTAAACGAGGTAACCGTCAGTTCAAGAAGATGAGGTGATGGAGAGGAGGAGGAGGAGGAGGAGGAGGTAAACGAGGTAACCGTCAGTTCAAGAAGATGAGGTGATGGAGAGGAGGAGGAGGAGGAGGAGGAGGTAAACGAGGTAACCGTCAGTTCAAGGAGATGAGGTGATGGAGAGGAGGAGGAGGAGGAGGAGGAGGAGGAGGTAAACGAGGTAACCGTCAGTTCAAGAAGATGAGGTGATGGAGAGGAGGAGGAGGAGGAGGAGGTAAACGAGGTAACCGTCAGTTCAAGAAGATGAGGTGATGGAGAGGAGGAGGAGGAGGAGGAGGTAAACGAGGTAACCGTCAGTTCAAGAAGATGAGGTGATGGAGAGGAGGAGGAGGAGGAGGAGGAGGAGGTAAACGAGGTAACCGTCAGTTCAAGGAGATGAGGGGATGGAGAGGAGGAGGAGGAGGAGGAGGAGGAGGTAAACGAGGTAACCGTCAGTTCAAGGAGATGAGGGGATGGAGAGGAGGAGGAGGAGGAGGAGGAGGAGGTAAACGAGGTAACCGTCAGTTCAAGGAGATGAGGGGATGGATAGGAGGAGGAGGAGGAGGAGGAGGAGGTAAACGAGGTAGCCGTAAGTTCAAGGAGATGAGGGGATGGAGAGGAGGAGGAGGAGGAGGAGGAGGTAAACGAGGTAGCCGTAAGTTCAAGGAGATGAGGGGTTGGTGAGGAGGAGGAGGAGGAGGAGGAGGAGGTAAACGAGGTAGCCGTAAGTTCAAGGAGATGAGGGGATGGAGAGGAGGAGGAGGAGGAGGAGGAGGAGGTAAACGAGGTAGCCGTAAGTTCAAGGAGATGAGGGGATGGAGAGGAGGAGGAGGAGGAGGTAAACGAGGTAACCGTCAGTTCAAGAAGATGAGGTGATGGAGAGGAGGAGGAGGAGGAGGAGGAGGTAACCGTTAGTTCAAGAAGATGAGGTGATGGAGAGGAGGAGGAGGAGGAGGTAAACGAGGTAACCGTCAGTTCAAGAAGATGAGGTGATGGAGAGGAGGAGGAGGAGGAGGAGGTAAACGAGGTAACCGTTAGTTCAAGAAGATGAGGGGATGGAGAGGAGGAGGAGGAGGAGGAGGTAAACGAGGTAACCGTTAGTTCAAGAAGATGAGGTGATGGAGAGGAGGAGGAGGAGGAGGAGGAGGAGGAGGTAAACGAGGTAACCGTTAGTTCAAGAAGATGAGGGGGTGGAGAAGAGGAGGAGAAGGAGGAGGTAAGGCAGAGGTTGTTTACAGTGTCATTAGCGCCTCTGACGGATGGCGGCGACCCCTCCCTTCACCTCCACCTCCACTCCATCTCCACTCCCTAAAGAAGATCTAGAAATAATCCACCTCCACCTCCAGTCCTCCTCACCACGTACATTCGCTGGTAAGGGACAGAGGAAGGACAAGATAACATTTTTTAAAGCAAGGCGGGGAAGCAGCTCAAGGGCAAAATAAATCGGAACGTTACATTTGGATATTACCGGGAACGTTTACCCAGTCACAGCAAACGTTTATCCAATAGGAGCAAACGTTTATCTAGTAGGTAGGCGGTGGCTGAAGTGGTAGCGTGCTGGGCACACATTCACCACGTGATGGACGACACGAGTTCGAATCCCCACGCTACCACCTCGGATTTTTTCAGTCACCGCCGAGTGGCTTAAAAAAAACTACCCACATGCTGTCCTGAAGACCACCCATCACCCCGGACGCAATAGGCGGAGACGTACAAAATGCACCCTGTCGCGTTTGGAAAGTTATACTCTTTTATTATTATGAGAAAGATCAAAAAAAAAAACACACACACACACACACACACACTTCGTCGTCGCGCTCGCCAAGTGTTCGCCGCACGACGGTTACGAATGAGAAAGATCACTAAGGAGAAATGTGAAAAATAATATATGTAGTTGCCCTAACATGCTGCTCCGCTCCCCCCCCCCCCAAAAAAAAAATACACACACACACACACACACACACACACACACACTGACAGATACACTAGTTTTCGTTCGTCGCCTCGCCAAGTGTTCGCCGCACGCCGGTTACGAACAAACTTGTTAAGTTATCTCATGCCAGGAATACGGGGCACGGGGCGGGGCGGGGCGGGGCGGGGGAGGTGCGTCCCCGTGGCGGCCCCTCGACCACCACAACACATGATAACAAACGACAAAAATGAACGAGCACCGGGAGAGGCGGGAGGAAAGGAGCGGGAACGTCAGGCCCGGCACCCTCCTCGCCGCCGCCCGCCGCGTGTCACCCCTAAGATGGCCTAGCTCCCCCAACTGCCTTCACGGAGGGAGGGAGAGAGACAGTGTGGGAGTGGGCGACAGGAGCGACTTGTATGGGCGAGGGGAAGGAGGGAGAGCTGGACGCATGGAAGGAGGGGGACAGACGGTGTGGATAGAGCAGGGCGAAGAGATGACATGAAATATAAAAGAAAGAAGGGTAGAGGGAGGTGGACGTGGATGAATGCACGGGGGAGAACACGTAACTAAAAAAAAAACGGAAGAAGGGAGAGAGAAGTGGATAGTGTTGAAGTTAGTGAAGAAGTTATTTAAGTTTCCCATGAAAGAACAGTTTCTTTAATTACTCCTCCACATATTTTTATAAATCCAGCAGTTTAAGCTGAAGTTACTGAATCCATTATTTTCCTTTATTATAATTAATTTCATTTAGTTTCTGTTTATCAAGTTTTGTATTTTTAGTTGAACTGAGATAGGTATATATTTGCCTTTCTCGAGTTTGTCTGTACAAGTTCCTGTCGTTGAAAATAAACACGACTCAGCAAGAACAGCGAGACCACCTGCACAGACTGAACATAGTCCAAGACCCACACTGCCCATGGTGCCCCACACAACCTGACACACCAGAACACCTCCTCCTCCACTGCCCAAGATTCCACTCCCTCCGCACCACCCTCAAAGCATCCTTAACCAGTCTCCGTATTCACAGGCCAACCCTAGAGGACCTGCTGGGCAGCGACGCCCTCAGCCCCACCACTGCCTTCCACGCCCTCAAGTGCACGCAAACCTTCCTGCAGAAGTCGGGGCAACTCGACAGGATCTAACTCCCGCCCTGGTGACAGGACGGCCAGCACAACCAACAACTCCTGATAACAACTACCACTGACGGGGCTCTAGAGGCTGTGGGTCCACAGCCTAAATAGCCCCATAAAACACCCACGAAGAAGAAGAAGAAGAGACCAAGCCGCCACCAGCCCTTTCTCTACCCTCCGTTCACCTCCAGATCTTAGCCACGGTGTTGATAATTCCAACATTTGGTGCCCAGACCCAGGAAGTGGAGCCTTCAAGACTTTCCTGTGAGTAATCGTGGCTAAGATAACCTGTCAGAATGGGGGAAGGGAAGGAAGAAGCAACGAAGAAAAGGGCGGCTGCCCGAGGCTGGGTTACCAGCAGGGTTGGTGATTTTTTTGATTTTTTAAAAAAAAATCAAAAAAATCAAAAAATCATTGATTTTTTTGATTTATTTGATTTATTTGATTTATTTGATTTTTTTGATTTTTTTATTAAAAAAAAATAATATATATATATATATATATATATATATATATATATATATATATATATATATATATATATATATATATATATATATATATATATATATATATCTACTGAGTGATTTGAAAATCTCCATAGGTTACTTTAAGTTTGAGTTTAGGGCGTGTAAGTGTGAGCACAGTCAAGGATCCTGATACATACGTGTTCAATACTTGTTTGTAGTTGGTACAGGACCAGGTTTAGGACAGACAGAGTTGCCTGAAGTTATTTTCATGACAGCATTTTATATTATTACCACACAGAAGAATATCTACTTTTATTCTGTTACTGTTTGGTTGCTAACCTTGGTTATTATTATGATACATTGAATCCCAAGTTAGTAAAGACTAAAGGAGGCTGATTTTTACCTAGTAAAAAACATTTGGCAAGTTGGCAACATTAGAGCAAGAGAACTCCCTAAGCTCAGTACAGTACATGTATTTTCCACCAGTTGGTCAGTCACAGTCAGTGCTAGCAAAAGATTTAGAAATTGGTAACATTAAAGAACATATTGTGAAGATTGTTAAATACTTTCGGAACAACCACACAGCCTCAGCAGCATACAAAGCCGCAGGAGGTTCAACCCTCATCGTGCCTCAAGACGTACGGTGGAATACACTGTCTGATTGCTTAGAAGGTTACCTTAACAACTGGCCAATATTAGTATCTGTGTGTGATGGTGAAAAAAGAAACCAACTGGATCCAGTTATTATAAGGAAGGTGATGGACACATACATAAAAAGATCTGCAGAAGATATGCTGAAAATTCTGAAGCTCATTGCCATAGCACTTGATAAAGTTCAGAGGGACAGATGTGACATAGGAGAAGCTACTGAGGTGTGGAAAGATTTACAGAATAAGCTTGCAGAGGAATCAGTTCGGTCAGGTGATAGTGCTGTCATTGAAGATCATTTCATGAAACGAATGAAACTAGCCCTCACCCCTGTTCACTATTTAGCAAATATACTACATCCAGCTTACAAGGGAAAAAAACTAACTATGGAGGAGGAAAACATGGGAATGAATTGGATCAATGAAAATTGTCCTTCAGCACTCTCTCTTATAATGATATATAAGGCAGAACTTCCTCCATTTCAGCCATACATGTTTTCTGCTCATTCACTTAATGCTGGACCACTTGCATGGTGGCTTTCTTTGGGCAAGATTGTTGAAGACAAAAATTATTTTTCTGATTTGGTTAGGAAATTATTTACAACAACAGCCTCAAGTTCTGGGGTGGAGAGGATTTTTTCTTCATTTGGTCTTGTTCATTCTAAGCTTAGAAATAGGTTAGGGATAGAGAAAGCTGCAAAACTCGTTTTCATTTACAAAAACCATAACTAGGGTCATCACAGAAAGCCTCTGAGTGAATAAACTTAATGTAGGATTACTTTAATTTGTTTTCGTTATTTTATTTTATTTTATTTATTTTTTATTTAATTAATTTATTTATTTACTGGTATATACCATGAAGGGAATAAATGAATAATAGGTTGTTTTACTTTACCATCCTTGGAGCACATCATTTAACTTATGGAATACTTTTTAGTAAAAAAATCAAAAAAATCAAAAAAATCAAAAAAATCATGATTTTTTTAGTAAAAAAATCAATGATTTAATCATTTGATTAAATCAATTTGATTTAATCATTGCCAACCCTGGTTACCAGACAGTCCACAGCCTTAGAGGACTTACTAGACAAACCCAGCATCAGTGAATTTGAGTTGAGAAGTGTCATAGAGACCGTTGACCGTAGATTAAACACTTTAGATGAGAGACAGGCCGAACTTGAGCTTCTAGTAGACGACGGTGACCTAGATCAGTGCGTAGATGAAGCAGACAGCTTCAGACGTGCCAGTCAAGAGAATTGGCTACGTGCAAATGATAAGTTACAAGAACTAATGAAGGCCAGTCAGATTGAGTTAGGCTCTGTTGGGAGTACTTCTACATCTGGCAAGTCACCTGAAGTGAAGTTACCCAAGCTTGAACTGCCAAAGTTTAAAGGAGATGTTACAGAATGGGTGTCCTTCTGGGATCAGTTTAGCTCTCACATAGATGACACAGAGATTCCAGTTATAAGCAAGTTTACTTATCTGGTGTCTCTGTTAGAAGGAGAAGCTAAATCAGTAGTTCAAGGTCTCTCACATACTAGTGCTAATTACAGTATTGCTTGTGATCTACTGAAGGAGAGATATAACAGGCCTGAGAGAATTATATTTGCCCATGTACAGTCCCTTTTGAGTGGCCATGTCCCTGGGAAGGCCAAGGGACCCAAGTATGTGACTCAACTTTGGAGTCTCAGAGATGAGATACTGACACACATCAGAAGTTTAGAGGCCCTAGGCATGTCAGGCAAGCAGTGTAAAATCTTCCTAACTCCCATCATCCTGTCCCGTCTGCCCAATGAGATTCGTCTGGAGTGGGCTCGCAAGGGTGCTGGACATGAGAGTGACCTCGACTGGCTTCTGACGTTTCTACGACAAGAAATTGAGAGCATCGAGAAGTCAGAGGCCTTCAAGGACGTCACCGGGTAAGAGGGAGAGTCTGTCTTCCCCTGAAGAGAAGAAGAATTGGCAGACGCGGGAGCCTAAAGGAAAGGTATCATCCGCGGCTGCATTACACACATCTTCGGAAGGTGAGAAGCTCCTTTGTGGATTTTGCAACAAGAAACATGCTTCCGAGAGATGCTTTGAGACCCAGAGACTTAGTGGAAAAGAACGTGTTGAAAGAATTAAAACTGCTGGAATGTGTTTCAAATGCTTAAGCAAAGGACACATTGCTAGAGGGTGCTCAGCCAAGTGTCAGAAATGTAGAGGCTATCACAACCATCTCATTTGTGGTGTCAAGATAGATACTAGTAAAAGTGAACCTGTAAGAAGTGAGTCAGTAAAGGCAACTCAAGAACTAGCTGCTGATAATAGTAATGGAGAAGCAAGTAAGAGTCAGGCTACTAATTTTGCTGGAATTTCCTTGTATAATATATCAGTTAATAAGGAGACATGTACTATACTGCAAACTGCTCAGGTGAGAGTTGCAGGAGCAAATGGTGTTCTTCATGGGGCCAAGTTGTTGTTTGATAGTGGCTCCAGTAGGACATATGTCAGTAGTAGACTTGTTAAGAAATGCAAACCCACATGGAACTCCAGCAAACCCATTTCTTATTCAGTATTTGGGGGTAATAATTCCTCTAATATAAAGCAGTGCAACCTGTTTGATCTGAAGGTTTTTGATTGCAGTGATGCACCACACAAGTTAACAGCTGTAGAGATTCCAGTGATATGTCAACCCTTAGTAAGAACCACTGTGCCTGTAGGTATACTATGCAAATTTCCTGTGCCTCTTGCAGATGACTATCAGAGTGATTCCTATATGGATATAGATATACTAGTGGGTCAGGATGCTTACTGGAAATACATAATGTCTAATGAGTCTGTGCAAGTGGGGGGCGTAGTGGCCCAAAGATCATTGTTTGGCTGGGTATTGTCAGGGGCTTGGAATGCTGACACTAGTTCTAAGGTACCAGTAACCTCTCCACAGATGTTATGTATTTCTAAAGTGTCTGAATATGATGTAAGCAAGTTTTGGGACTTAAGACTATAGGGATACAGTCCAAGGAATCAGATCATAAGTTTGAGTCAGATGCTGCCTTGCAAGAGTTTTCACAGAATGTTTCATATGCTAAAGGCAGATATGAAGTGTCATTACCTTGGAAAAGTGACTCCTTGAAAAGTGCCCTACTCAACAATGAGAAACTTGCTATGAAGAGACTAAATAAGTTACATGCCAAACTAGATAAATATGTTGAGTTGAAAACTGCATATTACAAGGTTTTTGAGGACTATGTACAAGAAGGTATTGTTGAGGAAATCCCTAGTAATGAGATAGTATGTGAGAATCCTTCCTTTTATATGCCTCACCGCCCTGTGGTTAAAGAAACTAGTAACAGTACCAAGGTGAGACCTGTCTTTGATGCCTCAGCCAGTGGGTATAATGGAATTTCACTGAATGATTGTCTCTTGAAGGGTCCTTCACTCAACCCAGATTTAGTAGAAGTGATGATCAGGTTAAGAAGATGGCCTATTGCTCTTACTGCTGATGTTACCAAGGCCTTTCTACAGTTGTGTGTGAAAAGACGAGACAGAGATGTTCACCGTTTCTTGTTGAGAGATGAGGATGAGATTAAGTACATGAGATTCCTGCGGGTTCCCTTTGGAAACACTGCCAGCCCATTTCTATTGAATGCCACAATAAAACATCATTTAGAGAAGTATCCAAGCACTGAAGTAATACAAGAACTGAAAGAGGATATGTATGTAGATAACTGGCTGAGTGGTGCTGACAGTGTGGAGGAAGCTGCCTGCAAATTTAGAGAGCCTTGTGAGGTTTTGGCACATGCTGGCATGCCTCTGACTAAGTGGGTTTCAA